>NC_034414.1:44797403-44933595 GCF_002078875.1 Numida meleagris
GCTTCATCAGTTAGTTTTTTAAAAAAATAATGTTTCTGGTTATTATTATGATATTCCATGAAATTAATATTCTGTTATATAGTAACGGGAAAACAACATCAGGTACTATGCTATGTAAATTAGTTATCTAAGAGCTTTAGTGACCTGTTGTATTTCTCCCTTCTATTCTGGTTTCTGTGTATAGCACTTGCATGAATGTGTTTTTGCTGTTTCTTTCAAGTATAAAAAGGCTTCATTACACAGGATCTTGCTAACTTTCTCTTTGGACAGTACCAGCCCACCCTTGTATAGGTCTACAGGGAAAGAGATGGTGCTGGATTTCACCATGAATACCTTGTACTCAAGAATCCCCTTGTATCTCTGACTGACTTACCAGACGTCCTCTTCTATGGAAAAACATCTTTTCATCTCCCAACCACGACACAGGCTATGGTTAATTCTTCTTATAAATATATTAACTCAATTGAGAAAAAGCATGTTAGGATGACTGGGGAAGAAAAAGATGGAGAAATAGACTGAGGAAAACATCTGAGCTGGAACAAATCAGAGATGTGGTTTGGACAAAGAGGATGTTACAGCACTCACAACATTTATAGGTGATACCTTCAGCCAGAATCCAGCACCCAGTCTTCCGGTGCAGCATCCGGAGCTAGAGAAAGAGGGTGAGGTTCCCTTTTCCACATGTGGTCACGGAAGTCAGAGGACCTAAATAACAATTTTGTGCTGCTGACTGGCTGCTGTTGGACAGGGAAGGAACCACTTCCAGCCTAGTCACGGTCTAGGTCCCTGTGAGCACTATATTCCAGCGTGGAGGCCAGGAGAAAAATCCATCACCTCTCAACATAGAAAGAGGAAAGACCTACTAAGCACAAGGCCAGTCACATCACCATCAAGGTATCACAGACATGCAGCATGGGAAGAATATGTTACATTTTCTGTTTGGGTTTGGAAACTTGCCAGCATAACTATTTAATTCCTTCTCACGTTGCTTTTATCCATGCTTTTTAAGTAAGTTTTATTAGAAGGCAGGTTAATTTCAAATGACCTTTCCTCTTGTCTTGTTTGCTTGTTTATAAGCGTTAGAACTTTTGTATGAAAGTAGATGGCCAGAAGGCAAAAAATAAAAGCTATAGATTAGCATGCCACTTACTCTGCAAAGAACTTAAAAAAAATTCCCTTGTGCAAAGTTAAAAAGAAGACAGATCCAGACAAGGAGAAAGACTTCAGTATTTTCCTTTTCCCTCTGCATCGTCAGAGAAATGAAAGAGGTTATTTGTGAAAAGCCACCATGGACTGAGCCTGCAGTCTGATAAACAACAATAACCTTTTTCTTGACACTAATTCCTTTATTATATTTTTAGAAGAATTTAAAAGCCACTTATTTTTGAAAACTATGATTTCAGGAAAAAGTATAATTTTCACATTTCCTCTGATGTGTTGTGTGCCCTGCTGTGTTATGACATTTCAAGTTTCATCAAGTCACATTAATTTACATTCTCACATGTTTTCTCAGTGGAACCTGCTCTTTGGGTCAATTTTCATTCATTGTTTGATCACTTTAATGTATTTGTATTACTGAATACTTGGGCCGTATTAACTGATTTTCCCATACCCCATGCTTGCAATTCATTAGCAATCATTTCTCCTCTCTGCATGAAGATAGAAAAAACAAATGAGAGAGAGAAAATGAGAGAAAGACGAAGACTTAGAAAGAAAGTGAACAGCAATTTAGAGCAGAGCCTGGGATGTAGCCCGATCTGTCACTCAGGATTTGTTTATACTAGTAAATTTTCTCTAGTGCAACTAACACAGATTGGTGACCCAGTAGAAACCTGTATAATAAACACCGTTCTCTGGTTTTAAGACTTCCTTGATTTCACTCTTCTGTGTTTTGACAAGCATGCTTGAAGCAGCACATGTTCTAGAGATTTGTATTGGCGTTAAGTAAAACAGCGTGCTGGATCCCATCACTACAGAAAGCCATCCTATTTTCCAGGCTGAGGCAATGCTGATGTGAGAGCTGAACACCTTTGTGATGTTGGACCTCATGGTGCCATTTGGGTCACCCGTGCCTTTCCCATGGGCTAAGGCACCACACACACTTGTAGGGCTCATTGCAGCCAAGGTCAGTCACTGCGCCTCTTCACCCAAACCCACTGAACCTCACTGCACACAATGACTAGGGTTTGGGGTTAGAAGTCTGTGCTAGTGCCCAGCAGTGCAAGCACTCAGATTTCTGCTGCCCATCCACACTCCCTCAACTTGTGCCTGAGAAGCCCAAACACCCAAATTTGAACCGCTTAAATTCCCAACTGCCATGGAAAGTTGGTCCAGAACCACAGCTAAGGCACAGTATCATTTTTCTTCCAGCTCCTTGCATAAATGAAGGTCAAATGACAAAACAGTAAGCAAGGGAAACAGCCAATTTCATCTAACCTTTCCTTATATTTATTAAATTAATGAGTGAATGACCCATGGTGTTCCCCATCTCTTCCCATGCTTAACCCTGGAAGTGACAACACCACATAGAGTCCAACTGTTGAACCGGACTTTAAAATTTTTGTTGGACTCTCAAACTTCAAAATCCCTTCTCCTGTCCTAAAACCAGCTTCACCAGTGGAAGGGGACAAAGCTGGGGATGCGGGCTTGTCCAACGCAAGCATTTCTGGCCTTTGGGTAGCATTGTCTTTAACCTGTTTGGAGCAATGAGGTGATGTAGTATGAAATCCGCTCACTGATGAGTGGATTTCAGTGCAAACCTCTCTTCCAGCCTCTGCCAACTCTGGATGAGCTGCCATAAAGGCAAAAGTCTGGAAAACTCCATAGACAGAATGGAGACTCCTAAATATAGCCACAGCCACTGAGAAGCCGGTGAGAAGCCCACTGCAATGGTCTCCTCTTCCTGACTGAGGATGCTGATAAAGCCTCCCCCAGAGGGTTGACTGAAGCAACCTGAGGCATCAAAGCTTTGGTATTGTGGGCATAGGCGGCTTGTTCTGGCCTTTGTACCACTGATGGCAAATGGGCCAGTGATGTGTGCTCTGCAGGAGGGAAAACAGCGCAGCTATGACAACACATCCATTACCTGCTGGATGCTGGTGACAGCAGGTGTTTACATTCAGAGATTAAAGCCAGCCCCAATACGACATTCTGTCCCGAGGAGGAGCACAGCAAAGGATATTAACCTAAAAAGGCAGTGGTACACCAGAGGTAGAAGCAGGCTCATTTCTCCTGTGGGCAGCACTGAAAGGGATTACTCTTCTGGTGGGGGCAGGGGAAGCAAGGAGAGCGAAATTAGGAGTCCAGATGTCTGCTCTCTCTCTATATATATAGTTTCCAAGGGATTTGGAAATAAAACAAGGCAAAAGAAATGCTGTGCCACAAGGTAAGAAATGTATGTAAGGAGTTCACATGTACTCAGGATTGAGGTTGTGTTATATGACCTTAATTAAGCAAAAGCAATCATCTGGACAGGGTCTTCTGTCTTCTCCAGCCCCTGTAGACCTGAAGGGCATGTTTTGCTTTGCATGTGTCCAGCCCGGTCCTCCCTTCCCTGTGATGCAAGCGTCTTGGTCCTTGGAGATCTTGGAGCACAGAGTGGGATGTCAGTATGAGAGGCTGGGGCTGCTGCACTCCCCTCATTCGCAGTTTTGGCAGCTACAGCCAGCATTAACACCGCTTCAGAAACCAGTGGCCACGGAATAATTCAACCCATGCTGAAACCTAAGTGTAAAAAGGTTTCCCACAATATAGTCAATTCAGGCTTAATTAGGACGAAGGGAAGGAATGTCAAAATGCTGGAAGATGCCTCGCCTCACCTTACCCCTTCACGAGAAGCATGATTCCTGACATTGGCAGACTAAAAGAAAGCAACAGTTTAGAAGCACTGATGGTTTCCATAACCAGGTGCAGCACCATCAGTATCTCACCTAGACCACACAACTGGCCTCATAGCTTCTCTTTGTGTCTTTTCTCACATCTCTGTCCTGCTGAAATCAGAGAAACTGCACATGACCAAACATTCATGAAATAGAGAAGTGTATAAAAAACAAAATAAACGGGCTCAGTTCTCGCTATCACTTTCCTGCCCCAGTGTCTCTGTCCTTACTGATGCTGTCCTACTGGTGCCACAGCAAGGTGAGAGGTGCTGCAGGGAGCCCATCACAGGAAGGCGTGCTGAAGTTCCCTGTCTTCCTTCCTTCCAGTTGACAGCATGACAGAAAATCATCCCAGCCCGCCAGCACAGGTGAGTTACATTTTAAGCAAAGTGCACTGCACAGAGAACGAGATCAATGGAGGACAACAGAAATCTCAGTTGACAGCACACTAATAATTGTGGACATTAACTGATCAGATGGGGGTTTAAAGTTCACACTGTGAACATTCATATTTGCTGTGTAATGGGAAGTCAGTTTGAAGTGATATTTTTCCTATTAATAAGTGTTTGAAAGGCTGTTAGAAAAAATTATTGCTGTAGTAATCAGAATGCTGTGTGAAATTGCTTCACAGGCTTAGAGTTTTATAAAGCAGGAGAAATTCTGTATTGAAAATAGTATGAGCCCTTTACCTAGGCA
This sequence comes from Numida meleagris, assembly GCF_002078875.1. Lineage (NCBI taxonomy): Eukaryota > Metazoa > Chordata > Aves > Galliformes > Numididae > Numida > Numida meleagris. Next base: position 44,801,978 of record NC_034414.1, read on the forward strand.
CCTGAAAGCAATCTTTGCTGTAAATCATCTTTTAATTCATTCACCAATATGCTATTTCTACAATAATCTCTGGAAGAAAGAAGGCTACTGAAGAAACGTGGGGAGCAGTATGAAGGAGTTGGTGCAGCCAGCACTGGGTGCAGGGTTGTTTTCTCAGGAGTATCCCTCTCTTCTTTGCCTCAGTTTTAAATGCACCCTGATAGCATCACCAGCACAGGAAGATACAGGCAAGGCAACTGGACACCTGCGCTTCATAAAGATGAGATGTTCATCACACATCTACTTCATGAGCATGCATCATATTTGCAATTAGTACTCATAGTTTAGCACCAAATGGCTCCACACAATGGCTCCTCTCTCTCGCTTGGACTGGGAAAAATGCTACTCCTCTTTCTCTGGGTGGGACTGAGATAAATACGGTAACCAGTACTGATGCAGAGCATTACTGGGCAAACTACTGCATATGACATCCAAACCAATCTTCCCTTCACCAAGGAATTGTATTTATGACATAATGCACCCACAATACTACACAAGGAAGAATCCGGAAATAAGCATTTGACACAGTCCATACTTTTCAGTCAAGGAAAAAAAAGCTGTTAAAACCTACTGAACCCCCCCCCCCCCACACACACCAGCCTGCTGCAAGGGTGAACAGATTCACTCTTCCTTCAAATCAAAGCCTTTTGTTTTTTTCCTTGTGTTTCCCACTCTTCTTTCTGCCTTTACATTGTAATCAATACAGTCTAAGCTTAGGGAATATTACCAGAGCCATGATTGCAACCTCTAACATTATAATCCATAGGGTTGCTGGGAGCATTAGAACACTCAGGATAAATTAATTCAGGGTAAGTTAAAGCTTTGAAGCTAGGAGCATCACCAGGCTTTTGAAGCTTAAGCCCTGTTTAGATTACTTGATTAAAGTAGGTCCAATCAATATATTTGCTTAGGAGCAGAGTTGATACAGAAGCATATTTAATGGGATCTGCAGCACCCCGCCCAGAAGACAGTCCTTGAGAAAGAGATAACATGCTGGGGGGCGTGGGTAGAAGCAAAATCATTGCCATGTTTTGTGCATGCCTGCAAAGCTTACTTGCAGTGGCTGTAAGAAATACCTTGTGCAAGGAAAAAGGGAGAAGAGCAACGACTAGGAAATTACAGGCTTGGGAGAGTAACTGAATCTTCTTTTAATCTAAAATTCTAAGAAGTGACCTAAAGTGAATAGCTGTATTTTTATCCACACATTATTAAAGGCATGGTCTTGCTCTTCAGCCAGTTTCAGTTTTGCCACCAGCTGCAGCAGAATTAGGGATGATAGTTTGGTTACCTGGATGGTAGCACCTCTGAAAAGATCACTGACATTGTACCTACCAGCCAGCGTCGAACAAAAGGCTATTCGTTGCACTAAAATAAAGAGCTACAAGTGTCTACCAGTATTTAGGGTTTCCTAGCTCCCATAAGACTATAACATTTACATAATCTCTTTAAAATACTACAATTTTAACAGCCTAGTGAACTCTGCTGGGCTTTCCACAAAACTGAGATGAGACAGTACCAACAATGAATTCTGCCACCAAAATCTAGAATATTGTATCCAGTGTAAATAAGGTTAAAGGCCAGACCCTGAACTGCTGAAAAGTCTTATTATCTGTGAACAATTCAGCTGGAAAACATGTATTTTAGCCTGAGCATTAGACCATGCTTGAAAAAAGCCAAAAAGACAGTCTCATGATATTTTGTTGGTCATCTGAGAATATGAGAATGCAACAGTACTCCCTATCGAAACTTACAGCAATGGGGGAGAGCACGGGTTCTCCTTTGCCCCTCTTGCTTTACTCCAGTTATATCTGTCTGGTGATTCACATATGAAGTTTCCCTCAAGTAAGGATCAGGGAAGGACAAATTAGGAGGTCAAAACAAATCAAAGAACACCCACAAAAATGCTTTGCTTTCTTCAAAGAGAATAATTGTTTTACATCAGTAGAGCACAGATGAAGCTAGTGCTGCAGTTGGCAGAATGCAGGGCAGACCTCTGGTTAAGGGCTGCTGAAGCCCTGGTTACAAGGGGAATGGTTTGACAGACAGTGCTTGAGGGCCTGGGCCGCCACACAGGGAGCTGTGCTTGCCCATGCAGTGGACAGGAGGTGACCTCCTGCAGGGAGCGGCTCTTGCTAGGCAGAAGCTGTGGGCATGTGGGGCACTCAGTCAAGGCAGGGGGGAATGACAAAGATGGCTTCAGTACCAGCCCTGGTGGTTGGAAACAAGGCTGTCTTTTGTACTCCAATGGAAAACATAATCCCTTTATATTTCTAATTGGACTTGATTAGACACCTAGACAACTTATCTGCAGTAGCTATGTAAATGAATTAGCTGTATTTTCCAGCCTACTGAGTAGCTAGAGGGTTCTCACTTCAGGGTGCAGCATTTCCCCTCCACTTTCACCCCAAATCCTAGCCCTGCTTCCCATGACAAATTTCTTAGGGAAGTACTGCCTTGGCAACACACCCCTCAGCTTTGGCAGCCCCTCTGCAGCCTCCTGGTGCTGGAGTTCCAGGCGTTTCTCCCTCCTAACCCTAATGGTACGAGTGGGCTCAGTCTTACCCAAAGAACTCTGCCCATGCCCATCTGAAACACTTCTGAGGGGATAATCCTTTTGGCAGCCACTTCTGAGATTCTCATCTTTCTCAAAATCTACATTTCATAGACTTTACCTTCTTTTTAAAACAAAATATGTTTGTCTTTTAACTTTTTTTTTTTTTTAAACACATCACGCGTTGATCCTCATGGCGAGCTCTCATGTATTTTAATGACATTAACAGTCTGCATGAACAAACAGCTGGAGGTTCTGTGAGGGATACAAGCTCTCCCTGCCTTTGGGCACATAACCTTTTCTTCTCCCCCAAACCCTCAATGAGAAGTGATTATAATTCTACCTTACAAATACATCTAGGCACAAGTCATTACTTGGCTGTTGCAAGGTGAATTGCTTAAAAAAAGTTGCTGACTCTAGGAAATAATTAATGCTTTTTTTTTTTTTTTTTCCTCCACTGACACTTAATACTTAAAAGAAGCTGCCTAACATAGGCTTCAAGGCCCAGGTACTCTGTGACGGCCATCACAGGGCCACTGACTGATTCCACAGCCTGGGGTCCCCCTGCAGCCCTTCCAGTCACAGTGAGTACAGCTGATTTGGATTACATTACCAGCCTGGTGTAGATCAGTAATTTTCTTCCAGTTAGATACATTGTCACAGGCTGTTAATTTTACTGCAGGCTCATTTGAAGGGAGTGGGGAAGCAGCATGGCAAGCAAACAGCTTCTGCACAGAGCTTGGGATACCCAAGCAATTAGGCTTCTTGCTCCTTTCCCATTTGTTTACAGTCCACCTTACTAAGACAAACACAATGCCTGTGTAAGACTATGCCTTTCTGAGAGGTCAGACTCTAGGCTAAGTCTAGGTAAATAGCTGGTGGTACAAAAATGGAGATAAGAAAAAGAAATGTGAAAGGCACTCAGCACCCAGATTTTCTACTAGAGGCAGTCAGCTTGACATCATCTAGAATATACTGCAGTTGCCCAAAAAGAAGAAAAACAAGATAGTGAGGAAGGAGAAAGGAGGATGGTGATGTGACTTTTCAGAAGTAGAAATGCATCCTGACATGGTCCCCAGGAGTCAGTTGATAATTCTCTTCCAAGTCATTTAATAAGTGGCATAATTTCTAGGCTGTGATTTTGTTCTCACTCACATCAGCACTCACCAGCCTCCAGGCCACTGGATATAGTGACGCTGAGGCTAACCAGTTCAGGAAAAGCCCTGCAGGCATTATGTTAATATTACTTAACTTTGGTAGCCGGTGAGGAACCAGACTCCTTGAGCATCCCCAGAGCCTCCAGATGGTGATCGAGAGCAGCAAGGTCACACCTATGGAAGCTCTTCCAACACCCAGGGAGCCTCACCTCATAGTGTGAGCACCTGTTTTAGATGTTTACAGTTAGGAGATGTTAAAATGGCTCTGACTTCTGTCTATAGGAAGTTAATACTAAAATTGGCACTGTGTGTTGTCACTTGGGGGATAATCTAGTACAAACATTAAGTGAGTGCTCTGTCACTGTAATTGCATGTTACTGTTCAGACAGTGGCACTTCATTACGGAGGAGGAAGAAGTCACACAAGGCAGCAGTGGCCCAGATCTCCGGGAGCAGCCGCAGTGCTGGGACAGGGGCTGTGGTGGCACAGAACAGGCAGCCACAATGCTTTAGAGCAGGTAAAATACTGTGAGAAGTGGTGAAATCCAGCAAGGTTGCCTGTCTTGCCCGGAGTACTCAGGTTCTCACTGGATTCTCCTTTTTCCCCCAGAAATCTCTAGCTCAACAAGGATAGTATCTATGTGGAGACCCAGCCTGAAGCAGGGTTCAACGCTGGTCAGGCAAACCTGCCTAGGGCATGCTTGCATAGTTTCAACATCCTGAAATGTGGTTCGGATCACCATTCATGCCACCAGGATGAAGTCTCTCAAAATCAGAAGGTCTTGCAGAGGCAAAGCCATCCTGATTTCCGGAGTCAGACCCTAGCACTTGCTTCTGACAGGGCTTCCTTTGCCCAGGGCTCTGGGATTTCTCAGCCAGCACCAGGAACCTTTGTGCTGCGACCTCTTTCTCCTCTGCAGTCAAAGAACACTTTCCTTTCCCTGCTCTTCCCACTCATGGCTTGCAAAGCTCAGCGATTCAAAATGGCTGACTTCAATGCCTTTTAGACCGTAATCCCCAAATCCGGTTTATGCATGGCGGATCCCCAGCTGTAGAGGTATGGCCCCTCCCCACTGCTGTGCCAGGAGGGACAGCAGGCAGTGCCCACCTGCAGCAGGCCAGGTCTCTTCTTCCAGTCAACAGTCTCCTTCATCCATCACTGGGTTATACAAATCCCACTGTATATGATTACACTCCCTAGTAGTGCGGCTTTAGTAACTGAGGTGGTGAATGAATTAGGTTAGAATAAGCAAGTGCATTAATTAGTATGCTGATGGCAGAATAAAGCTATTTTTAAAATCATGGAACAGCGCTGCTCTTTACTATGATTGCAGAGATTATGTAAGACAATGACTAAAATCAGGTTCCTGCATCTCAGACAGATCCATGTTTTAGAGGTACAAAAACAAAATTGCAGAAGAATGAGAGGAGATAGCATTATTTTAATTGGCTCTGTTTGCCTTTCCTAACAAAGTGCAAAGCAGCTGTGTCACCAACCTCTTCTAACTCATACTACTTTTTCTAGGGAGTGTTTTGCCCAAGAGCCATTTGTTTAAGACCAGCTGTGTACTTCAGGGAATGTCAGCTCAGGAGAAATCTGCTGCATCACGCCCCACCACTCAGCAGAGTCACCGGGCATCCCTCACATGCAGTGCTGATACCTACAGTGCCTCTAGCAGAAGTATTTCACTCATTCGTACATTACTTTGTGGAAGATTCTGCACTTTGAGACTAAGCTACCAAAAAGAGATGCTGCCGTTTTCAGTCACAGCTACTTGGAAAAAGCCCCTAGAAATTGCCAGTAAAGACTTGGCAAGAATGCTACTTATGATGATAAGCATAGATTTTAAAGTTTTGTGTTTACATCCTCTTGCACTGTAATGCTCAGAATACTGTATTTACCATCATTATTTGATTTCTTACACCACAGTGGAGAGCAGCACTGCTGATCAAATATAAAGAGGCAGCCAATCCCAATGCAAATAGAAATATAACAAAGCCTGCACATTTATAGGCAATCAGAACTATGTCAAACAGCATAAGATAAAAATCACAGTATATGTTCATTGTTAATTCAGACAAACGTTTGTCTTACAATGTTTTCACAGTTTCTCACCATTGTTAATCAGTCATCAGCTGTATTTTAAGATGAAGTTTTAAAATGTTTTAATTGTCTTATATGGGAAACATGCCCAATTATAACATCATGAGTTATTAAAGCTGAAGATTTATTCATTTATAGCAGCTTTTTACAAAGCAGATGCAACAGGAACTGTTATTATTTGATTTCCTGGCATAAAAGATCTCCAGTACATAGGAAAAGAGCCATTTGCCATGACTTGCGTTACATTCTCCAGTTTCTTCCTAGGCAGTTTTACCAGACAGCATGCATAGGCAAGCAGCAGCATCACACACAGCCTTCCTTGCAGGGACACCAGCAGTAAAGGATGCTGCTATATAAAGAAACCGATATAACATGAAGACCACGCAGACAGGCATTTTGCACTTACCCATTCTGTCCAAGACTTTCTCCTGCAGACCATCCAGGTAAAGCTGGGCACACACCACCTCTCATCAGTTAGGCCTCCTCTACTTGCTCTGCTCAGGGCCCCTTCTGCCTCACACTGGGGGCTGTGCAGGAGCTCAGCTTCAGCAAGGAGGTGATCAGAGGGCCAGCGAGGCCCCTGAAAGACCACACTACCATGCAGGGAGCAACGGGCAGCAGTAGTTGTCAACAGCCCAGGGGCTTTGGTGAACAAACACCCCTGCATCCTCCTTAGATTATGGCCCAGAGAGCCCTGATGGTGTTTCAACCTGCAAATACGGCTCGGTTCACACCTTCCAACGGCCACTGAGGGGCTGTGGTGGCCAGGAGAGCCCAGGTTTCAGCCTGAAGGCACTCCCAGGCTGCAACCTTGATCCAGTCATACTCAGAACCAGCCAGCTCAGGGCTGAGGTCAGCAGCAGGGAGGAACCAGCTGGGCACCATCACTGCAAGCCAGCAGAGTAGGACAGGTGCATTTAATGAGGGATCTAGCAAACATGGGGGCTGGAGACCCATTTCATAGCAAAAGGGATATGTACATCTCTGAGAGAGACTACAGCCTATAGACTACCCATGCTGCAGCTTGGACAACTCTCAGGGCCTGTGTCCCATAGTGGCCTGTTCTGAGGTAGGGGCATCCCTGAAGAAAGAGGAGCTAAGCAGCAAAGGAGCCCCACAGAAGTCCCTTGGGCTGCTCACGCTGCCCTGCAGCTTGCGAGAGGCATTCTGACAAGCTGTGTTTAACCTGTGGTGAAAATAAGGATGTTGAGGCTGGAGGTAAGTTGCTGATTGTTTGTGTGCTTTCTAAATACCCAAATGAGTGATCAGCAGTTTGTGTTAATTGACAATAAAGTAAAATTTGCCACTTGAGACCATTTTGCCCATGACAGACAAATTTCAAGGTTGCACAAAAAGCCTGTAGCACTGCTGGGATTTCGCCTGCCTCACACGGAGGGCCTGGGGCAAACAGCTGGAGTCTTCCTGCAACCCCTGGAGGGAAGCCTCAATTTAGAAGCTGGAACCTCTGCTGTACTGTAGGAGCCAGGTACCTCCTATTTGGCAGTTCTCTAAGTGCCCTGAGATGCTGCAGGGTGTGAGGCAATGGGCAGCCAGCAGCATGATGGTGGCTGGGCCTGTAGCAGGAGGGGAGCCATGAGGGGAAGATGGTGCAAAGCACAGCTGCATGTTGTCTCCTCACCGGCCTCCTTTCAGTCTGAGAGTTTTGGTCCTCACCTTCATTCTGTTGCTGCAGCAGCGGATGCTGAGAATATGTTGCAAAACAAGACTTGTGTGGCCCCAAGTAGAGACAGAACAAAATTCTGCTAGACAGAAGCGTTCCTTCTTGTTCTTCTCAGCCTCTTTACAAGTTAAATCCACACATGGTGCTCTTCATAGAGCCCATGTTCAAACCGCAACACCTGGAGTATAACTTGTAAGATTTTACTCTTCAGATTTAACTGGGGAAAACTACAAGGCAACTACTATTCCTTCGTATCCTTTATTATTCACCCTGTGAAGAGATGACTTATTCACTGTTTCCCCTGCTCTAGCCTCACGTTGTCTGGTAGAGCCGTGCAGACAGGCATCGAGCAGTCTGTGTGTACAGCACTGAACCCTGTGGCAGTCTGGGAGCAGCCCCAAGGCCTCAGGAGCAGGACACCTGCTGGAAGGTGAGGGACTGATTCACTTTGGGCAACCAGCTTTCAAGCTTCACAGTATTTCCTCCGACAAACGTTCCCTTCCTACAGCAAGCTACAGGAGTAACTAGGCGAAAGAACTGGGAATCCTGTGCTGCAGAAACCAGCATGAAGATTAGAAGGCAGTGTTTCAGACCAGTCCTGTTACATACGTCTGATTACTGAATCTCCTCTGACAGAATCATAAAGATTGGAACAGGCCACTAAGATAATCTAGTCCCACCACTAACCCATCACCACCATGCCCACTAACCATGTCCCTCAGTGCCACATCTACACATTTCCCGAACACCTCCAGAGACGGTGAGTCCACCACCTCCCTATGCAGCCTGTGCCAATACCTCACCACTCCTCCTGAGAAGAAATATTTCCTAATAATTCCCAGGAAATCAGCTTTGTTTCTGGGTTTCAAAACTGATGACAAAGGAAGACCAGGCCCTAAATTTAACAGGAATTTAATATGATGTCTAGTAATTTGCATATGACAGCAAATTAACATGAGTTGATTCCTACTGCAGTGAAAATATGGGTAACATCCCACTGGGGCTAGAACTACTTAAAAATTAAGCAATTCATTTGTGAAAAAAAATCACTGTTTTTTCCTCTATAATACCTGAGTGTATTTCGAAGACAATATTCACAAAACTACAATTGTTCAATTGATGCAACTCAGTAATTTTTATTGCAACTGGAAGACAATACATCACAGAAACTTTATGGTAGGTTTTGGGAAAGTGTTATTTACAATAATAATTGATGAAGTAGTTTGTCTTTGGCAATATGATTACACATCAAGAAAATGTAAAATGCAAGTATGCCTCTAAATCAACATTTTCATATTCCCTAAAGATCAGCTGATTGCACTTGTCTTCGGACTGCTCATTTAGGTAAACACAAATACAACTTAACATCACTGTTCATTCCCCGTCACAGTTTGTATTTTAATATTGATGAAACTGGCAGTTTCAGACGCCAAGTACAGGAAAAAAAAATTGGCTTATCACTGTACTAAATTAACATATTGGCCAGTTAAGGTCCTGTGACCCTTAAGCACTGATATTAAATCTCTTGGTCTTTTGATTGCTTTATCACTTTTTTTTTTTTCTGTAAAACAAAATATTTCAGAAATTACAGATCAGAGTATAAAAAAAATGTACAAGTCCATAATGCTTTTCATACACACACAAATCATTCCCCCCCGACATTTTACATCATGGCAGTTATAAGTAGTGAGTGTGAATGATGCAGGCATGGAACTGGTTATCAGGTACAAGTATTACTTTCAATTGTCATCCCACACACATACTCAGAAATGTACAATGCTCTATTAACTTAAAAATGTACTGAAATTCAATGGTTAATCTGAAAGAAAAAGAAGTCTTGGGATTTTAGGCCAGAGTAAAGAGATTCCCATTTCTAGATGATGGCCATTGCAGAATGTAACACATAATTGTAGCACAAGCTGCAGTTATCCCTTAAACCCTCAGATGATGAAGTCTCAGAACTGCTGGCCTAATCCAAAGGCCAATGAAACTAAGCAAAAATGAAAAACTGAAACAAAAATGCCTTCCATTGTCTGTGAGAGGCTGTTACATCAGGCCCATTTCCCCTTTTTGCAAAAGGAAACACAATACAGTAGAAAAACCATTATATAGCTTCAGATAAATACTTGTTTCAATGCTAAAACAAAAACAAAATCCAAGCTCCCCAAACCAGGAAAGGCTACTTATTAGAACAACTCAAAGTGACCTTTAGATTGTTTCTGGTTTTAAATGTACACCAGCAAAATACAGCACCATAGACACATTAGGTTGAGACTTTTTTGGTCAGTGAAGCTAGTACTTGTTGGCTGAACTGTGGAAGAATTGTAAGGTCATGTACATGATAAAGCAACCCAGCTGACAAGTCTCTGCTTAATTCAAGAATAACCAGTACTAGAAGTAAAAATGCAAAAAAAAAAAAAAAGAAAAGAAAAAAAAGAAAAAAAATACCCTAATAAACCACCATTAATTAATACTTTCTAAATAAAAGGGGATTAGCAGATGAATTCACAAATGTATGCAGATTTATACAGAACACCAAATGTTGTGTGTAAATCCTTAAAAACTCCAGCTTAAAACAGAAACACACAAACGCATAGTTTGACTTACACATTCCATTTCAAAGGAAAAGAGACATCATTACAACTTGGTAACTGTGCTAAATGCAATATAAACCAAACAGAAATTCAAAGTTTGGCAGATAACTAAGAAGAGGGTTATCACTTAGGTTATATAGCAAAGTGTTGATGTATATTACATAGAGTAGTATAAATAATAAAAAAGTATTATTTAAATTAGATCACAGTGCTGCATTATGTGCATAACAGTGTTTGATATATTACTGGAGGGCTGTGAAGAACACTACTAAAACTTAACTGGTCAGACAGTCAACACTGATATTCTGTTACAATCAAGAGGATGTATGGTTCAAATGCTCTTTTGGTGGCAAAGTCAAGAAAAAGTTTTAAAAACATTTCCTATGAAGTATGCCCATGAGCTGTTCAGGCAGCAGTGGCATACCCAAAGGAACGTCTGCATTCTCCATGAAGTGAAGTAGACTGCATTGCATCTGGAATTGTAAATGCATTCTCTATACTTTAATCCTGGAGCACAGGGAAGTAATGTTTTAAAAAACTACTTGGGCCGGATCAAAGGAAAAATGGTAATAATAAAACAGTATCGATTTTCAAGAGCACTTGGGTGTCTCTAGCTCCACTGACTGCAAAGCAGACACCCTGAGGTTCTAGAAAATCCCAGACTGTGCCTATCTACATGTTTAGATACAGAAATACTTCCAGAAAAATTAGGGTCTCGATGATTTGGCTACTGAGAAAATGGCCATTTTATCCATGGTGCCATTTGGCATGCAACTTAGGATTTAGTATGTTCAAGTATGTTGACACCCCTCTACCTCAGTCTGGTGAAGAATGCAGCCCACAGGGTTTCGCTGTATCTTTTGCAAAGGTAGACAGTTATTCACTTGAACCCTAGGAGCCGATGCACCTCCTTTGGGATTCTTTTCTCCCATTTTAAGGTAAGACAGGAGTCAGCCTACACACATCAACTGAATTACCAGTAAGAATACAGTCACAGGCTAGTTCTGTGGTCCTAAAAAGCATGCTTCATCCCTCCGCAAAGCTCTGGTGATCTTGATAGAACTACTGCTGGTTTTACCATGAGAAGTTCAGCATCAAACTGGTTTCAGAAACAGCTACGGGATGTTGTATTAAAGCTGTTCAAGAACTGTGCCTGAATTTCTAAATGCAGGCAAAAATCTGCATCAAAAATGACTTCTCAGGAGAATATCCATCTGCTTGCAGCATACAAACATGACTGACAGATTTCACCTCCCTGCAGATTTCTGTGAAATCTGCTTTGTGGCATTAGATCTGGACTGCAAGAGCTTCTCCCTGCAGAATGTACATTCCAAGGGAACTCCTGGTGAAGTCTGAGTGACCCTTACAACACACGTCCATATGAAACTTGCCACTAAATGCTTGCTGACCTACCAGGATTCCTCTAGTCCCCACCTGTTCTGGAGAACCATTAATTTGGCAATATTGATAGTGAGGGAAATGGTAAGTTAAGAGATTCTATGACTTCTCACCCAAAAATGGCTTAGTAAGGAAACTAAACAAGCAAAACCCAACCACCTCATGTCTGGCAAGTGAGAGAGCCTGTAATACAGCGCAATTACCACTCAGTTTTGGCATGACTTACTGAAAGGAGAGGCAACTGGGCGGAGGAGCTCTTTTTTTGTTTGGAAAAAAATCACTCAATTCTTATTAAAAAAAGAACAAACTTTTCTGATGGAGTACCATCAGAATTTACCAATTCTGACAAAGCTGTCATTTTTAGCCAGCCACAAAAATGTTTTAAAAGGTGACTCAAATATTTTATACAAATCCAAATTATATACTTGTCAATAGTTAGAGGAAGCATCGATAAAAGACAAGTTGGTTTTAAACTCCAGAAATCATCTGTTGATGACAGTAGCACTCAGCCAAACTGTGAACTCCTCAGCAGATCAAATGAGGAGGAACACATTTCAAATGAAAACAAATTTCAAATGACACCTGCCAACAGTTTACGTTTACCAGCAAGTATAAAAAGAAGGTGTTGAAGTCTTAGAGAGATTACATATGTGTGTATTTATAAAGATAACCTGCTTAATTAGATATTTATGCAAAATGACCGATTTCTAAGGTAATACTAGTGGTAATTATATATTTAGCCACCAAGAGTCCACATTAATGAATAGTACTTGCTGCGCAGCAGACACTGATTTTGTTTGCACTGATGTACTGCAGTCAGTAACAATGCTCTGGAATTAGTGTTGTGACTGGACAGGATCTGGCCACCAGCAGACAACCACACTGCTTTCTCTGGAGGAAAGAAATGGCTGAGCCTCATTTTCAGTGCGTTTTCTGCCATTAATTTGACTTTTAAACGTTGCCTTCTGATATATATTAAAAGACTTCCTCTGTGGAACAACTTATGCATTAATGAGCAAAGGTGGTGGCAAGCTGGTACTGTACTACTTTGTACTTCAAATGACTGCCCCCAAGTCCATAAAACAACGAAGGACCAAGTTCTGTGCAGGACTGTGTGGTTCACTGCCTGCAGACCGAGTTGCTTGGGACTGTCCCAGTCCAATCACACCAGGAGAGCTCTATCAAAACGGAAAGGTATGGCTCAACCATCTCCATGCTCCATGGCCGAAAGAAAACTTTGTTCTCCCCAACTTTATCTCAAAGGCTGTTGGCAGCCAACAGGTTTCATATTTTTGTACTCCAACTGTAATATACTGGCCATCAGGCCTGCATGGCTCAGCCCCAGGACCAGCAAACAGGAGAGTGCAGAGCTCCTCCTTGCACCATCCTTGGCGCTCTCCTTCCTTATCTGCATAGCTGGCAGTTGTGCTGGGCTCCAGCAGTTGTCAGACAACCCCTGACAAGGCAGATCCTGGATCCCAGCGCACAATGAGTGAGATGAGAGGAGAGGCACAATTTTGGTGTGCTGCCCCCAGCGTGGTCCTGTTCTTTGTATTACAAAGCATTTGTGGAGCATGAGAAGGCTGCCAGGTCCAGCCCAGCCTACCCTTTGGTCTTCCCACTTCCTAACTGCACATACACCAAATGCAACTCTCATTTCACTCCACTGAATGGGAAGTCAGATCCTTCTCTAAACTCACTCTTCATGAACTAGATCCACCTTAGCGGTGCTGCTGACTGGAACAGTTTTTGGGATATAAACCTGTGTTCTTTAACAGAAACAGACCATTTCATTCTGTTAAGTGGCAGGGTTTTTCAGTCTCTGGGATTTTCTCCTTGTCTCTTGGATATTCCAAGTACGGAACTTTTTCATGCCAAACTGACAAATCCAGGTGAGAGAGACTGTATTATCCATTTCACGGCTTCCCTCAGCTGTAGGGATCTCCAATCTAACAATCACCGTGTCAGGAGAGAAGCACTATACCTGAATCACACTCTCTGTAGCACTGGTTTTTCTCGGGACACCTCAATAAGGCTCTTAATAACTTCATTTTCTCATGGCAAATTAGCAAAGCTATTTTCTTGTCTACTTATTCCTGAATCAAATCAGAGAGTTTTCCTCAATTAATCTCCCATTATTCTCTTGATTCTGTCATACACACTCACTACTAAACTTGCCCTCAGATTATTGCGTCATGTTACACATGTACAGACGAAGAAAGGACACACTTTTACTTTTTTTTCTTTTTTTCTTTTTTTTTTTTTTTTAAAGAGAAGTAGGGAGAGGGGGCTGAATGTGCAGACAAGGCAGTATAATTCAACCATCCAAGCCCTACCAGAGCATGAAGATTTTATTTTTTAATATTGCAGAGTAAGTTTCCCAACAGTCAGTGTTTGTCCCTGAAGAAGGTTAAACCTTAAACACCTGCTTCAAAAAAAAAAAAAAAAAAATCCACAAAAAACAACCCAACAACAAAAAAGAACCAAAACAAAAACAAAACAAAAACAAAAAATAAAATAAACCAACCAAACTCTAAGCCTAAGGGCTTAAAAATTAGAGGCATAGCCTTTTTCTCTATTTTCTATATTTATATGAAAATAATTCATGCTTCATGCTAAATACATTATTTACCTTACAAGAACTTTGTCATCTTTGAATAAAAAAAATTGTTTGCTTTTTGTATTCCCCCCCCCCCTTCCAAAAGGAATCCATGCAGTGTGGATCATTTTTTTTTCTGCTGGCTACGCTGGTTGAATCTGGAAATCTGTTGCTGTTTTTGCACAGATGAATCCTAACTGACATTAACTGCAACGCTCACTTCTGAGGGCAGTGTAGGAGCTGCTTTGCTGAACTTAATTTCACTGTTCATCAATACGCTTTCCTGTTGTTTTTTTTAAATTACAGATTAATACTAATGGCAGGTTTTGTAGCTATTTTTCCCTCAGTTAGATCAAATATTTGATCCACAGAAAAGGATTCTGATTTATTTTCTTCCTTAATATCTACTGTAATTTCTTAGACTTGATTGCTTTTCACTCAGGCAGTTCAGAAGACATAGCTTGTTTTTCCCTATACTATTATTTTTTGCACGCAGTGCCAATCTTCGGGCTTATGGCTTTTTGAACATTCAGTTAATTCAATATAGAAGACATAATTCAATGATTTGCAATGCTATTAACAGTGCCACCCCCCCCCCATTTCTCCTCATTATTTCACTGAAACTCATTGCATACACAGTTCAAACTTCCCAAAACTTAAAGTTACCAGTCCTCACGCTATTAGCCACGTACAGTACACGAAGCACTAAAAGTGCATTACGGTATGCGCAGTTGCCACCAGTGGCTGTCCAAAGACTTCTATGGCACGGTGAATCCAAGTGCCACTAGATGGTCTGTGGTTTGGTGCGAGAAGTACACACCTTCTCTTTCCCCCAGATCTTCTTTATTCACATTCACTTACAACCCAATTGTAAGGCCATTAAAAAAATTCTTAAGGGACAGGCCTGAATGACTACTAAATTATGCAATCTCTTCTAGCGTAAGAGAGATTTCCAAGTGCCCAATCTTATCCCATCACAATAATGTTGATGTCACTGCGTATTCAACCATGCATTTTTTGACAAGCCGGAGAAAGCAATGGCGATTTTGGCTTTTTTTGTTGTTAACTTTTTGTCTTCAGGTAATGAAAAGCTTTTGTAAATTAGCTGAGTGTCAGTATGAGTTCTATGGCTTCAATCTCCTTTAAAAATAAAAATCTTAAGGGTCCAAAAAAAAAAAAAAAGAAAAGAAACAAAACCAAATAGAAAGAAAAACAAAAAAGGAAAAAATTGCTGATATTGCCACAAATCATTAGAATTCACCTGACGTGCTGAAACAAAACTTTTAAGTTCAAACAAATCATTGATTTGTTCTAATTTTTTGTGGTTTCCTTTTGCTCTTTCTGCCCCTTTGCCGTCCGATTGGTGATGTTATTCAAACAGGATCGAATTCCCGCTAAATGCAGGAGAGATCCCGCTGCTTCTTTCATCTCCTCGTCGTCACTCTCAGGGGGCTTTTCTGTACGTCTCTTTTTAAGAGGCAGTGTGTCACTTGGTACTTTTTTCGCCTTCATCAAATGTTGCCTTTTCTTGTGCTGGGATGCATACCCACTGTCAGCTAAAGAATCCTTGGTCTCCTTCCGATTTTGCTTTTTGTCCTCCTCTTCTGTTTCACTATGGCTCTCATGGCTCTGGAAGCTAACTTCACTTCCTTCACTGCTGTCTTGGCTACCTTTAGTTGCAAATTCATACTGGTCATCAGCAGAGGAAGAGGAAACGGAGTCACTAGCAGGTGATGTGCTCCTGTGGTTGGAAGATTTGGCACTGCTGTAGTTGTGATCCTCCTTCGGGTCACCGCTAACAACTGGAGAGCCACACGACTGTTCGCTTTCTGTCCGCATCCGGCAGTTTGTTATTCCATTCCTGGAAAAGCAAATTGAAGTAGCTGTAAAAACCACAGAGAAGTAATCCTGCTTCAGTGCAGAAGACTACAAGGTAAAAACAACTGACAGATAATCGGAAGTTATGATTATCAAAGTAACATCCACGCAGGCCACTTTCAAAGCCTGACTTTTTACAACTGCTTGCAAATTGGACTATACACATGCGTCAAGGCAAAAGACAGGTAGCAGTACAAGAGGCAGGAGCAAGGAGGGTGGCCATAATAAGTGATGTCTGAACAGTCCTGATCTGTGTTTTAAAAAAATAACTAAAAAATTTTATTTACTAGATTTTAAATAAGTTCTGATGAGTTGTATAAATATTCTCCAACCTTTCCAAATGATACTACTAAAAATGTGGGGAAGAGACACCGACTTCCTGGTGTTCTGCCTTTGCCTCTTCTCAGAGACTCTTTCTCAGCTCTGCCATTCCCAGGTAGGAGAATTTCAGCTGGAACCTGCGCGGTCCCAGATGGGACATTTCTGACAGTCACATTTCCAATTGTGATCAGTTTGTGGATGATCTTAAAAACAACGTGATCTTAAGACACTAACTGCCAACAAAATATTAAAATGTGTTCAAAAACAAACAGTAGAAAAAAATCTGGTTTTGCTTTAGAACTTGTCATTTTCCTCTTTAGTTTTATGGCACTCAGCGCTGTGGGAACTACTGCAGCACAATATATTTAATAACTAATGGTGTCCCCTTCAGCACTGGAAAATATTATAGCATTATGAATGACTTTACAATACAGAACACAATGCTCGCAAGTCAGCTGCAGAAGGGATTGCCCCTGTGCAGTGCTTAATTCCCACTGAGAAAAGGAGAGGGGAATGCTCGTCCCTGAGTAAAGCCATCATCATTTTCCCTGCCAGTTCACCAGCCTTGAACTCCTCTATCAATAAAAACAAAAAACAAAAACAAGCAAGGCTGTTTCATCTGTCACATGATAAACCGCTTTAAAATCTGGTCCTGCCACCTTCATGCTATCAGCACAGTGCTCTCACACAATCACGACTGCGTTGGTTAAAAATGCACACTGAACACAGGTGTTTCTTAACAGAAATGTGACAGTGACCAGAGTATTCCTGTTTCTACTTAAAAAATGGGAAAGTGCTTAAGTTTCAGGGAATGGACCTCAAGTCTGGTTTCTTTACAGACTGAACAGCAGAGTATTATCCATTTTAGATAGGTATGGCTGAAAGGTGGAAAATATAGGAGAGGTATATAATCCCTCATTTCCTATTCATCTCAATGCACTCATCTGTGGAGCTTACTGAAGTAAGAAACAGCTTCTGAGAACCAGTGACAGGACAATGCTAAAAGGTAGTGCATTAATCAGCCCTCCCAAATGTTCTTATTTACAGTACTTTCAGATAAATGTATATAACAGAAGGCATAGTTATTAGCAGCCTCTTTTGCTCAATAAAATTATTTTCCCTTAGACTTTCAAGTAGCTTTATGATCCATAAATTATACACAAAACCCAGAAGGAATACACAATGCTCCTTCAATTATTAATAACTAAATGCAATGTCATTCATGACTGTGCAGCAAGCCAGCTGCATTTACTCTGTGATGGTTTCCCACTGCAGGGGTTGTCATTAGAGGATGCCAAATGCTTAAAAGAAGAAATCATCCATACTAAACTAGTTGAAAGGTGAATTTATAACCAACTCCTTAAGATCAGTCATTACGAGGAAGCATGTGATGCATTTTAAGTGACAGATTCTTCATTTTTAGGGTAAATTTACATTTAAAGATGTTCAAAATTATCATAAATTAGCATAAAATTAAAGTTACTTGATTTTATTAGGCAGCTAACAGGGCAACGTGGCTCAATAAAGATCACATGCTCCTAATTCTCCATATAGAGCCACCAATAAATTCTTGCTCCAAGGAAAAAAAACACAGGACAGAATAGGTAGGAACCCAAGTGGAATTCTTACAGATTAGGTTATTAGTGAACAAGGCTTCTGACAGATGGGATTTAATCAAGATGCCCATTTTTGTGTTATTAGATCTACCTCTATTCGTTCTCAGAAACCATCAATAAAAGGAAAGCAACAGTTCCATGAAGCAGAGCAACGACGTGCCAAAAGACCTCCCTGGTTTGCCCCCTCTCGAGTCTCGTGTTTGCTTTTCCATAAAGGGGCTATAATTTGGATTCAAAACCTCTGCCCAAGGGACATACTCCAGATCCCAATCCCTTAAGAAAACCAGAAAAACAGAATGAAAAGGCCCAGGGATTACAGAAGCAATGTCCTGGGGAAAGGCGCACTACTATGGGGTTAGAATCCCACAGGGAATGACCGCAATCGGGGATGATGGCAAAGAAAGACAGAAAAGGACAAAAAAAAAGTCACTTTAAAATAAGTGGGAGGAAATAGGAAATAACAACGCATTTCAAAAGAAAAGGAGCTATGGTGGAACTGGTCAGGAAATGGACAGCATTTGCATCTCAGAAAAATCTTTATGGTTTTCACTTACATTTTGAAAGATTTCCAACCAGTTCTGCTTGGGGAAATAAAAAAGGAAGAGAAAGAAGGTCAAGGAGAGAAGTAGCAAAGGATATCTGCAGAGATGAAAATGAGTTATACAGGCAGAGTGTTTTAGGATGTTCATCAGGTCAAAATTTGCATAGCCTGAAAGTAAATTCATCTGATAGGCAATAGATCAAAACACAGGAAAAGTTAGTTATAGTTGATATTAGCACATAAATATGAGTTGAATAAACTATTATCTGAATCATTAATAATCCGCACATGCTTCTGAGACATTGTCAAGCTTCATATTGCTCTTACCCAGACACGCACTCACTAACAAATGAATCTGGTGATCTACTAAGTTCAATGCAGATCATCAGTGGACAGAACTCCCCCAGGCTTCAGGGGACAGATTTTGGCCAGCTTAATCTATTTTTGCTCGCAATTCTGGCTGTGATTCTAACTTTGTCACTGAAACAACAATAGTTTTTTAAAACACAAAATTGCTCTGTGCTTAGTATAACAGTGAGGCAAAATTTAAAGTAAAACCTTATTATTTCCCCATTTTCTAGTTCAGCACTTCATTTCAAAATTTCCAGAAACTGACATGCTCTCTAATATGCCTGCTTCTCTCAGGAAAGGCCATGGGGCAGTCAGTCTCTGGAGCTTTTCATCCTACAGATTCTTATTTGCTTGAGGGTTCTCAACTACCGTTATACACCTAAAAGTACCATGCACAGACTGTTTTAAGAATATTTCAATTTGGCTGCAGCACAATTACACAACCCTCAAGGTCTGCAGAGATAAGTTGGCCTTTTGAAAGCCTGATTCCATTCCCCTTGTAAATTGATACGAGTTCTGTTACTAATTTCATCAGGAGCGAAATGGAGCCCACAGGAGCTGGATCTCAACTCAGTAACGAAACATTTGTCTTTGCACAGTGTCACTGCTTCTGCCTTTTAAAGGGGTCTTCCTTGGGATGCAGCAGAACTAAGACTCTGTTCTGTTTGCAAAATGGCAAGAAGTTTGGCTGAAAAATACTTTCTGTATTCCACATCAGAGACAGGTATATTCGTTGAACAAAACAAACCTACGTAAAGTTTAAATACCAGCTTAACTCCCTCTGAACATTTTGGATGACAGGTATTGTGAGTTTTGGAAACAGACAGTTGAAAGATATGAAGAAAGCAATGTAGTTTAGTAATGTATGTTGGGTGTACGCATTTTGACAGGTTCCAGGTTTGCTAGCACACTCTTTTACCGTATAGGTAATATGATTTCAGAGGAAAATTCAGGAGAGTCAGCTTTAGATACAGGTAGTTGAACTGTTATTTATAAACACTACATACCAGTAGATAGGAAAACAAGCAAGCATCTGGAAGACAAGTGATGCTCACTCGCTGTATGATGAGACTCTGTCAGGGGTTACTGAGTTAAAACAAAAAGTCAGTTACACTACTTATGGAAGCTCTTACAGAGATACTTCACAGCGTAACTGTATGCAAAGAACTATAGTAAGTATGAATCATGAACTGTTAGCAGAAAGAGCACTCTGTCAATAGCAGCAGCAAATCTGAAGTTCAGACACGTGGCCCTCTTCTTTTTGCAGGAGAAATACTGTCAGCTAGATCTTTGGTCCTTCAGTCATCCCAAGGATAACTCACCCCGCCTGCTACAGGTGGAAAGGGGAAAGCAATGCAACAAGGATGATGTGGGGTTTGTTAAGCTGATCATATCAGTAATACACAAGAACATTAAGAATACACAGTTAAGAATTTATGAAAGGAAATATCTACCAGTTCCTTGAAGCAGAAGTAATCATTTAGATATGAGAGCATCCTACAATACTTTGGCATCTATGCTGCACATGTTACTTATGTTCGGTTTATTTAATCACTGCTTGGATGACTGTTTTCAAGGTATAATGTAACTGCCCTCCAAATTTGAAGTTAAAATAATCATAAATAACAATCTTGCCTCTTCAAATAAAATTAGGCACAACACCCATTCTTGTCAAACTCCAGCGATCAGGCGTAGCAGAGGAACTGCAGCATTAATAGTAAAAAAAAAACGAAAACAAAAACAACCAAACAGATATTTTAGAATGTAATGCTGCTGAGGTAGCTAAGGCTTGTTAATGTTGCTTTTGGGGAGGTGTGTAAGGTTTTGTTAGTTTTGTTTTTTTTTTTTCAAAACAAAGGAAAAGCAGTAGCTCTGCCACTGTGGATGTGCTTCCTTTCCCTAGGAAACTCTGCCATGGAAACTTAAATGCCAAATTTTTTCACTTCAGGAAATTTCCTGGAAATTTTTGCGTGCAATTTACAGATAACTGAAATTCCTTTGGAAGCCAGAAATGTTTTGTGAGAAAGGAGAATTTAAAAACAGACATAAATCAAATATTTTCCCATTAGTTTTTATTTTTAATCTGTAGTAATTTAAAAAATACATTTTTTTTCTAACGAACACTACTAAAAGTAATTGAATCTGTTATCTGGGCATTAAGTGGCATATAAAAAAGTTTTGCCTAAGTTTTCAACCAGCCTGGAACATACCTTAGATTCACCCTGGTGGAATATTAGCGAAAAAAAAAAGACAGTTAAGCTAAGAGGGTCAATACTACACTCCATACTAAAATTTCCGATTGTATCAACAAACACAAAGTCTAGCCAAGTCCAGCCACTGCATATTTACTAGGACTGGCTCTGCTTAGCAACCCAATTCATCCCAAATCCTAAAGGTTTTACCTGCGCCTTAATATTTCCCACCAAGGCAGCTGTGAACTCTGCTTCCCTCTTTTCTACCTGCATCTCAGGCAAATTTGCTGGCTAGTGATATGAGATGGGGTTCCATTTGGCCGCTGAACAGAATGCAAAGCCTCGTGGGCCATGGCTAGCAACAAACCACCCACATACAGCAACAGTTCCAAAGGTAAAAGGAAGTCAGTAGGAGCTAAAAACATCAACTCTCCTCAGTTGTTTAATTCAGTGGGAAAAGGAGGATTAGGACAGAATGTAGAACCAGCAGGTTATAAATAAAGAATTCACGATCCAATCCTACTTTTGATGGCATCTGAATCTGACCAAAAAGTGGGGAAGCATGCCTACACAGTATGAGTACTGAAGACTAGAGTGCCATAAAACCCGGGTGCCCTGCGAGCCCATCCAAATGCCGTTAAACAGCCTCTGTAGCACAGTGAACATTCAGAGTAGAGGAAAACAAAAAGAAGGCCTATTACATAAATGTTTCCAGGGATATTCGGCAAAACTTCTTTTGCAGACTAACCTGGACCAAATGCCAAGGTCTATGCCACAGAGCTGTTGAGATTTTCTGTGGAGTGAAATTCCACTGACTTCACGTCAGTGGATTTTCCCACTGCAGGCAGGGAAGGCTTAGGCTTAGCACGTCTACTGTGCTGCGGAAGGACGTGCACAGACACAATCCATGCACGAGCTGAAGAAAACCAAGGCAATATACAAACATCATGGTGAGCGGTATCTGCTGAATGCACTGGCATTCAGTGTCCAAACAGCTCTTCCAAGCTCATGCTCTTCCAAAGGGTTGGTGTAATTGGTAACACCTTACAAATTTGGAATGTGATTGCATCTGACAGACCTTCTTGCACCTTGCCACAATGCACACTGCAGATATATTGGCCATTTTGATAGAGACTACACCTACTGAAGTGTCTACAGAAGTCCTCCTAGGTAAACATCTAAAGGATATTTTCGAGTTTTACATAGTAAGAGCAAAAGCTCGCCTTCAAAGCACAGTTAACTCCTTGCTCATGTAAGGCACTACTGGCTTTGCTCGCTTTCACTGAATACCTTTTTAAGTCAGTATTTTATTTTCTACATATTCAGAGTATCACTGCATTTGCTTTTAGATTCACTCGGAGAACTGTATGGTGATATGGTCTGCCAAAAATATGTATGATGGATCTCATGTTAGAGACATGCTACACGCTGTGCAGCTTTGAAAGCGTTATTTTCCCCTGCTGTCTTCGGGTGGGTCTTAGACTTGTCAGCCACAACATGGAAAATATGGATGATAAACAAGCTGAAAGTGGTGTGAATAAAGTAAATAAAAAGCTACTGTCAGAAGACAACCAATTATGCTCTGCTGTGGAGATTTAACACCAGTGGATGATTTTCAAAGGAAAAACAGTGTGGGATGCCTTTTCTGTTTGTAGATTAGTTTGGAACGAAAGGCCTATTCGTGCAATTTAAGCCAAATGCACTACAACATAATGATGCCCTCTTCAACTGCTATTCTTTATTTATGGAAACCGGTAGACTTGTTTTAAAGTTTTAAATACTTTTTAGTAGGGTTTTTTAATTCATCCTACTTAACTCCACCATATTTTGTTTTATATATAAAGGATAATGTAATTGTATGTAGTTACATGGGAAAAACAACACACTGATATCTTGTGCAGGGACAGAATAGCAAGAATCGCACTGTTAATTTTCCAACTAATGGGAGCTAGTGTATCAGAAATCACTGATTTCAATGTCTGTTAGTTCTGTGCTGTGGTTTTGGCCTCTCTTCTGAATAACAGATTCATCTAAACATTCTGCCTAATTACCACTGCACATTTAACCCAAAATCAAACTTGTTAATCTGTTTTGACAGTTATGGCAGTCTGCACGACAGGGTAACGTACTGCAGGTTATTTGCACATGGTCTGCTTGGTAACAAATCTAGCTGCGTAGACTTTTATGTTTCACTTTGCTGCATTCTTCAGGATATGACATGAAGCTGAAACCTAAGTGGAGGCAAAGGACAGTATAACAGAACTTAACTAAGAGAAACCTTGCTTTTGGCTTTTCATTTAGAACATCAGAGGAACTCTTCTCCAGAAAATACACAATTGAGTAAAATCTTAACGGAAAGAAGCTGTCTGGCCTTCGCTGAATATACAGGCTGAGGGACACAATTTCTGCAGGTAACTGGAAGAGGAGACTACACCACTTGCTATGGCTGCCCAGCAGACCTGCTGCCGGTGAAAGGTAGAAGGGAAAATGGACTTTCCTGTGCATGAACATTTCTGAAAACATCCCTTGCCAGCCTGACTAGTGCAACTCCCTCCATGTAGGGAAGGCAGCTGTGCGTAAGCAGTACTCCCACTCCTCACTGCAACAGAGAAAGGTTGCACAGACGCTGTGATAAACTCCCTCTGCTGTACACGATAAGCAGAAGTTGTATGGATTTCCATGAGATGCCACAAAAGCTCAGCAGGACAGGCTCCATTTAGCTCTGCATATTTGAAGAGAGGAGCAAGCACCAAGAAACAGGACGTCATTTTCACAGTAACAGAAATATCCAGTTTTGAGAGGACCAGATGATGTTCTAAGAGGTACCATGCATCCAAACTGACGATCCTAAAGAAATTCTGAATCCTAATATCCCCAGCAGGCACAAGACAAAACTGTCTTCTGAACTTGCTCCACTGCAGAGTCCCTTAAACTTATCCAAATCTTTCACAGCCTCTTCTCTGCTCTCCCCCTCTTTTTTCTTTTCAAGAATTAGAAGATATTGCAGAAGCTCCTAAATACGAGCAGACATCATCCAGACCAGCAATATATTCCTAGCAAGCTATTTCTAATATTGCCTAAGGCTGGAGAAGAGAACAAAAAGAATTAGAAATATGTCTGCATTAACAAATTATAAATGCTTTTCTCTGAGACAGAGCAAAAAGAACATAG
This sequence comes from Numida meleagris, assembly GCF_002078875.1. Classification (NCBI taxonomy): domain Eukaryota; kingdom Metazoa; phylum Chordata; class Aves; order Galliformes; family Numididae; genus Numida; species Numida meleagris. Next base: position 44,826,170 of record NC_034414.1, read on the forward strand.
CAAGGAAGGGGTAAAATCCCTTATCTCCCAAATCTAGATTAGCAGGTAGCTGGTGAGGGTCCTGTTTTACCTGCCGACCCCCCTCCCACTGCAAAGAGAAGAAGTCCTCAAAAATGTATAAAAGTTAACCATACACAGCCTTACAACACAGCAATTTGAAGAAAGTTTTTGAGTGGCCATGGATGGAAAAACAGATCTATCTCCTCCTTAAGTTAACTCTTATTACAGAACAGAAAATCTCCTCTTCTTAAGGAAGGGCACTAAGCTGGAAGTGCAAATAAGCTGTATATTCAGAGAATACTCAGACTACTGCGTCTTCTGTTAAGCTTGCTGACTTCCTAAATATATGTATATATACAGTTTACAATCCAGCAGTCCCACAGCTCTGCAGTCCCCACTGGAGCAGAACACAAGTCCTGGCCAAAGCCAGCAGCAAAGTCACTGAAGATGGCTGCCCTCCACTGCTAGCAAGACCAGACTGGAGAAAAGCAAGACGGAGAGAAACTCTGCAGACTTATGGAGGATGATCCCCAGGGTTGTATCTCTACAGCATAGCAAATATGAAAAATAGTTGAAGCAGCAGCCCATCATAGTGTCTTCCCTTCTCTGCATTTTTAATCATCAAGATTATATGAATATTGGAGGTTATCTCTCTTTCTCTCTCCATTTATTGGATGTAAAAACTGTCCCCAAAGAGGTAGACAATCATTCTGAAAAGAGATAAAAAATAAAGCGCAAATGGGAAAAAATCCCAAGTAAATAATGATGGAACAAGTAGCTATCAAGCTCCTTCATTTCATTGCCTTGTAACCACTTACTGAGATCAGTGTGCAACTGGAACAGCAAAGCAAAATGGCGCCAGCACTGAATATGAAATCCCACCCAGAATACCCAACTGCCCAAGCTGGAATGGCTTTTATCGATAATGCGAGTTTGAAAGAGAAGGGCACTGGCAGCACACTTAACCAAATTAATCTCTGTTGTGACTGAAAATGGAGCTACACCCGAGGCAAATTGTTCGTGCAACAATAAACCATCACTGCTTTAAGTAAAGCAAACCACTGAACCACAGTTCTTATTACCATCACTAGATGTCCCTTAGTGCCCTGCTTTCTGAAAAAAAAGTCGAGGATCTTCAAACAACATTTTACCCTTGAATGTTTCAGTATAACCTTGAAATAGAATCTGTAATGAAAGAAACCATCTCACAAAGACCTACATTAATAACAAAATGACAACTATAGGTATTTAATCCCAGGAAAAAAAAATCAGGAAACTATCTTTAAAAAGGGGGGCGAGGGGCAGGAAAACATCTGCACTACGAAAAAGAGGTTACCCGAGGAAAGCTGCCTTCAACTTGCTAGTGAAGACAAAACAATGTTCTTTATAAGCCTCTATGTAATAGACAGATATGGCATGACTATCTTGCAAAGAACGATAACCAATGCATTTTGGATGGCAGAGGGTTTCTTTCACTTAAAATCTCATAAGTATTAGCAAGCAGTAAATTTTCTCATGTTCCAAGCTTATGTATAATGTTACATTCTCTGCAAAATAATAATTTATTCCATAAAGATCTCACAATGAGCCACTCTTACCTTACTGCAACAGCCATGCTTCCTATAGGGTTGATTGGCAATGGCCTGGCTCCAGGAAATATTCCTCTACTCAGAACTCGAGCTCCATTTTGTATCACTCCTGGAGGAACTAAAAAAAAACAAAAAAAAAGGACATTTTTTTCTTTTGAAGAAAACATCAGCAAAGTGTGTGAGCATAACGTGGAAGTTAAGCTTTTCAATGAATTGAGAAAACATCAGAGAGGCTTGTGGAGTGCACTGCTTACCTTTCAGCAACTCATCTCAACTCTTGTGAATGTCCTCCTATTTTCAATGCTATTTTCACAGCAAATATTTTGACAGCAACTAGTGATAAAGTGGCTTGTGGAAGCCACTGCCTGACCTAGTTGCTGAAGACCATTCCTTGTACAACCAAATCACTGGTTTTATAATCAAAGTTCTTCTGGGAACACATGTGCTTAGAGTCAAAAACAGCTCTGAGCACAAATGTAACTTTCATTTGCTGTAAGAAACAATGACCCTTTACAGACAAACAGAATGTAAGCCAGCAGTACAGTGCCCGCAGCACGCAGCCTGCTTACAGGCCTCAATGGGGGGCACAGGCACTGGCCACTGGGGACGGGAGGTTTCACTGGGGACTTGTCACTGGGCTGGGCATCAAGAACTGCAGCTCTGGCCAATAAGAATTTAACCAACATCTGAGTACTTCATTTCTACAGTGCTTTTCTGTGTCCTCAGCATTTTCTTCTTCCTCCTCGGGCTACACGACTACAGAATGCAGCACTTAGCAGGGACTTGGGTATAAATGCACAACTGTTACATCCCTGCAGACTGAACAGTAACCACTAATAGCCTTCACCCAAACATGCTTCTTTCATGTCCACAGCCAGCCAGTTTTCTTTATCCTTACTAAAAGTCAGCATTTGTACCGTACTTTCCCCTAATGGGGAATGTCCAAAAAGACAATGATTACCATTACTATGTATTTCTTATTTTTAAACATACAGATATTATAAAAATACATATTAAATAAACAGCTACAGAATTTTACTTTTAAAGGTTGTACTTAAACAAATTACAAAGAGACTAGAAAACTCATTCAGCCTAAGAATGAAAGCACACACTTCACATGCTCAACTTCTAATGCTCACACTCAATAACTTCAGTGTGCTCTGAGGCACAGAAATATATTTAGGCCTAGAAACACATTATTTTTAAGCTGCAGAGGTACATTTCACCATCCTATCAACACCAAGCCAGATCCACGCTCCCCTTCCTGCCATCCTGATGCTCACCTTGCTTCATTCCAGACCACAAAGATTAGTTCTGGGAAAATAATCTTCTTTTCTCCTGCTGGTGAGAGCACATCACCCCTTAATCAAATCCTGCCACTGTGTGATACCACCCTTGCTTTTGAGGACCTCTGAAGAATAGGTCATTTATATTTAGGTGCTTAAGTACAGACTCAAATGGCCAAAATTACAGAACCTACTCTGTAACAACTAGGGTCAGCTTTCAATGACCAAAATAATTTTAAAATTGCTTTTCGCTATTTATACTTCACTACTTTGTGCACATTTTCTTCCAGCACTACATTATGAGAAATCAATCGTGTACACTTCACTCAGGGTTTTCAGCGTTCCTGTGTTTGGGTTTGTAGATAATATAGAGGAATGTTCTCTTGCTAAAAACTCTGAAGTCTGAGTTTTTTATTTTATTTGTTTCAATAGCATGACCTTAAGAAGGCCAAAATAACAACATCATAAAAGTAAAGTAGTCTGCTCAAGGATATGGCTAGCAGAAAACGCACAGAGAACAGGCAAATTTAAAGTAACACATAAACTTGCTACATATCTAAAGATCAACAAGAAGACAATTTCCAGCGAGCATGGTTTCCCAGCAGGCTTACAAGGGGGACAGATTTCATTCTGAGCTACACAGTACAGTTTCTGTGTATTTGCAAAGTCCCCTTAAAAGAAATGAACCAGGAAATTTGACCTAGACAGATATGGTAATTTCATCTTTATTCAGACACAAACCATAGAGTTTTATACTGAAATAAACCATTTAGGCATGCACACACACACTCACTTGTCAGTTAGCAATGTGTGCTGACTAAATAAATACATATACACAACTTCAAAGCAAACACATTGACAATTCTACTGCAAGAAAAGGAGCAACAGACTCCCTGATGCCCACACTCTTCTTTCCACAGTGACTTAATTATCACAGTCTGCTGGCAAAGTTAGCTGATATTTACCTCATCCCTTTTTCTCTTCTGCCCCCCTATTTCTGCCTTATTGACACCTCCACTGCTTTAAAAAAAAATCCCATTCACTCTTACCCATCACTTCTCCAAAACCCTTGGGTCATGTCTTTTCTTCTTGACTTTCGAGTTTCAATTTTCTGCACTCTTATGTACAAAAAGTACACCATGTTTGTAGCTTGGATTTTCTATTTATTAATATCCACATTCACACTATTCCTCCATCCCTAAGTCATGCTGTGCTACTTGGGAATATTCTCTTCCAAATTTTCACATTTAAAAACAGCCCAGTCTCAACACACCAACATATTCCACCTCTTCTCTTCGGTAACTAACAAATGTTAAGGAGAAGTAAAAAATAAAAAGAAAAAATAAAAAGAAGTTTGCATTCTTTTGGAACTATACCCAAAGAGACCCCTTGACACACTGGTACTTATTCCTGTGTATGAAATTCACTTCAGTTATGCCTAGTCTGTTCAGTGTCTCACCCACTCAAAAACTTCGGCAGTACTGCTAGCACCAAAAGAAGCCTTATTTTTTCTCTGAAGTACACCACAGCTTTGTATACTGAAATCAATACTCAGAATTCAGTAATTATTTCAGCTTGCAATAGTGGTGTTACTGGTCCTCATTTCTCTTTTTGCTTCCCAAAACTCTCTGAATTACAATACAGCAGTACCACTATATAACTAGTTAAGCTATATGCAGACAAACAGAAAGGCTGTGTGCAAGGGATCAACCACAGGAGTACACTAGACAGTGCAGAGTATCCTTCTTGTAAACATCTGGAACCAGCATGAAAAAAAACACAACTTGTTGGTAAAGGAGTTTCCATAGCATCCTGAACATAAAACAGAAAAGTAGCTGTAATCAAAACAATGCAGCGGCAGAAGTTACTAATTTCTAGGTTATCCACACAGCTGGTGTGGCACTGTATGACTGCTACCTATTGCTCATGCATCTCTACTTAAAGGATGCATATCAAGCAGCATCAACACCCATCCCTCCCAAGATGACAGTAATTTATTTTAAATTGCTGATACCTACAAACTGCCAATATTTACGTTGTCCCTGGTACCCAGACACTACCCCTGCCTTTCCAGAGGTTGTATGAAGATGGCTGCTGGTTATCCAAGGAATTATTTTCACACATTGGCACTTTTGAAGGCTTGTGGATTATTTACTGGAAAATCTGTAGAGCTTTCATTCCAAAGATAAATTTGTGCCTTCCTAGCTTTAATTAAGTTTTGAAACCGTACTTCGAGGTTAGGTATTTATATTTTAGATTGAAAATTCAAGGTGTGGAGCTAAAATAATTTACTCTAAACCATATCAAAAATCAGTGCTGGTGTGTACTAACGCCTTACAGTCCAAGCTCCTCTTTTGTACTGCTTCTTCAACCAGTGGCACAGGCACATTACATGGATCCACATTCCTAGGCAGAAGTGTGAAATGTAATTTACACCTTTTCTGTGCAAATGCCTAGAGACATTGATGTCTGAGAAATAAAACTCAAAAAAACAATGCAAAAAGATCAGTACACCTCTTTGATAAAAGGTTTCTTCTTTCATAAAGTGTTCTTAGTGAAACTTGAAGGGTCTGAAAGACTAAAATCATTATTCACCTTTCAGCTTCCATCATCGCTTTGTTTTGAAAGAGGCAATGGATCTCATTTCTCCCTCAGAAAGCTTAAAACTCAAGAAATATTTCATTAGAATAAACAGAGATAAACCACATAGGGAATGTGCCTCTAATCTCCTGCATTAAGGAGGCAAATGATTTTTGATCTTACACTGCTCTGGTGAAATTCCACAAGTGGAGTAGGATTTGGTGGAATTTCAAGTCACTAGTGGTTGACTACGGAGAAGCAATACATATAACATCAAAAATCAGAGCTGTATCTCTGAAATTCTCAAAGGGGGAAATAATCTCTCTGCCTTTTATACTCTACAGCAAACTTTTACATTAACAAGTTTAACAGATAATAAAGTAAATGCCATGTGGTAGAACATACCGTAATCTGAATCCATCAAAACATTAGATAACATTAAAAAGATCCAACAGAAGCATACAAAAATCCAGCGTTGCTCTGTAGACAGTACTCAGCAACTGGAGGTGGAAAATAACAAGGTGGTTGCATGACCATCCCACAGCTGGTGTAAGACTGTTTCAACTCAGAGCGTATTCTTAAGTACAGTGTCCCAAACTGCAGGACTTCTTTCATCACAACCGTTGGCAGATGACATCCATAACCTCTTAAGAGTGCGTGTGTGAGAAACAAACTCCTCCCATCCAGCTGAGCTAACAACCTTGTCAAAGCCCTTCACAACAAACAACCCCAAGTCAGACTGGGTCTTTCTCTGAAGATTTGACTATTCAGCACACAGTGTATCAAATCAGCAAAACTTAAGCAGAAAAGGAGGAGGAAATGCTCAGTAGATAGAATCACCAGACACACTGACACTCCAACTCCTCACCAAATAAGGAACCGTTAGGTTCATTCTTGGTCAAATGTTGGCATGAGGAAGTTAAATCAGCATTGAGCATAACTTGCTGTAAATTAAGGAAATTAGTAAGAAAAGGGGTAAGACATTTTCTTTACATCTTCTGGGAAACAAGCACGCTCTGTTAAACTCTCTAGCTCAAGGTAGCCAACCGTTAAGAGTAGTGAGGAAAAATGAATGTTTGCTGAAAATGAACTTTTCAAAGCATGAAGGTGGCATTCTGTTGGGACAGACTGGTTTCTCTGCCTCTCCTGTCATCATGTGGCACATGTGTTTATGTCAGGCCTCTCTTCCTTGACTCATCTCATGTAGCACAGAAGAAATTACTACAGGCAAGAGATACTGAGTTTCTGCTAATATCTGTCAGCTTTAGCTTCTTCCTGCCAATTCCTCTTCCAGGACAGCATTTAGCAGAATACTTTATCTCAGGCTACAAGAACTGAAAACAGGAAATTGCTGATGATGTGTAGTTAATGGGACATCAGAAATTGCCAGAAGCAAATATTATCTGCCAAACGTGTAACTTTATTCACTTCTATTCTCTTATCCCAGGCATAAATTTGACGCCGTCTCCCCAACATGTTCTATTTTACTATTTAAGAGAATTTTTTTTAGAACTCTGAGATTCCAGTCTGCCGCCCTAAGAATCTGCAAATCAAGGATGCACCCAACCAGCTATTTACCCTAAACAAAAATTTGAGCATGGAGGGAAAAGCGTATCTTGATAATCCTATCACATTCATACCTTAAGTAAAGGCATTTAATAAAAATAACCTAATCTTCAGAGCTATTCTTTTGTATTAAGTTAAAAATACCAGCATTAAGAACAAAATGCCAGCCAGCCATTTTGGTGGTACCAGAACTAGTTAACAACAGCACTGCTTATTCAGAGACTGGTAATGAAATAATTTGGGTTCAGAAACAATAAAAATTAACAATTCCCCAGCCACAAAATTCCCTATAACAAACAAAACATACTGCTAAATCAAAATACAAATAGGGAGAAAGGAGAAAGTATATCAGAATAGTAAGTTCTCTCTCCAAATTCATTTCTTCACTTTAATGACATAATACTGAAAAACAAAAAGTCAAAAAACAGAATCTATGTTAACAGAAGCTGAGGATGACATTCCCCTCAAACCGAATGGAATGGAAAGTTTCAACCCAATGAAAATGCTTTTCCAATTTTTTCTTTGTTACAGAATTGTCAGCAAAAATAGCTTTATGAAATACTTCACTGTCTATGATTTATCATTTTCTGATATAAAAAGTTAGGCTGAAAGCTGCCTCATCAGCTATAACAAGTAATTTGTCCACAAGCTTACAAACAGAACACAGCAGTTAACAAATTTCACATACAATAGAAAATGCTACCTTCTTGGTATATTTTTATTTGATCCTATTCGCAGGATTTCTGTTTGTTCTTAAGACAATTTTAAATCATTTTTTCCTTCATTTCTGTAAATACATATCCCACAGCATTCGCTTAAAAACTGAGTTTCACTGAGATACAATTTTATTAGCATAGAAGTAGATCTCTTTCAAGAATTTCTTCTTATCCCACTGAATTTAAGGTGTACTAAACGTGTTTATGCTGGGTTACAGATGCTTTGAGAGAAGAGAGGTTTCCAAAACAGAGAGGTGCTAATCTCACCCTTGAAAAACTGCCTTTTAAAAAGTACCCAACAAAACTCCATTCTCCTATCTTTCAAAAAATCCTTAGCAGAGCATTTCAGCCTCCAATAAGGAACCAACACTAAAAACAGTGCCATAAAGTATCCTGAAGGCTGTCACTTTCCAGCTGGTCTGGACGAGTAGTAACAAACTGGAAGATCAATGTTGGGAGCTGAGGGCACTCTCCTGAAGTTTCCTGGTTTCCTCCCAAACCCTATCTGCAAGCAGTTTACAGCTGTGTGTAGTATTAAACTGCAGCTTGGGCAACATGCTTGCATTGGTGCACAATTCCCAAATCATACAGCAACATGCAAAGGACGACTCCTGAATTCAAAGCTATGTCTACGATTGCTGAGTCAGGAGCTACTCACATTAAGATTTCCAGTGTAACACTTTGACCTTGGTGTGTTTCACCAGCATTACTATCAACAATAGGTTATGCACAACTACTTTTTATTGGTTCTTGCAAATTGAGCACATCGTTTCAAGTTCACAGCAATTCCATGGATCAAAAAGGTATTGCTACTTAAAATGCTAACAGTGACTTGAACCTCAGGAATTCCAAATGCACTGCAAAACCACCGAACTCCAGTTTCTGCATGGCAAAACACAGTTTGACAGGACTAAATGGCATGCCAGGATGATACAACCTTGGAGATGAGGACAATATGCTGCTGGAAGTGCCAGCTGGTAGCACTCACATCCAAGACGCTGGTAAGAAGTGAAGTACTGAACATCTCAACACTTCACTAATTGAGTAGCCACGGCTTCTAGATACAGCCTCATCACTTGTTTGCCATCTTTGCCCTTGCCTCGTCTGTGAGCTAGATTCCCGTCGGAGAACAAAGGCCCAGCCACTGGGCACAACTTGGCTGCAATGGCCCAGCCAAAACTGAGTCCCCTCCAGGTAAAAAGCTCTCAATGCAAGTCACATACTCTGGCATGAATATTCATGTTCCACTATTAATGAAATCCAAAGTATTCATAAGCTGTGATAGCTGCTACTAAAGAAGGCAGGTGTTCTTTTCTTTTTTTACCATAATCAAATAATACAAAACTTGATGAAATGCAAGGACTTCCATAAACTGAAATAAAAAATAAACATTAAGACTATGTTTCTACCTGCTCCTTCTTAGCATATTACAGTATCTTCAATGCTGTATTCCTAGTGCCAGCTGGATTGTGCTTTTCAATAGAGTCCTGCACAAAGTTGGCTACTTGTAACTTCTGTCTTTATTTACAATCTCCAATTATTTTGTTTGTAAAAATACGGTAAGGTGTTAGTATTTTAGAAATTGTTTAGAAATATCTGATGCCAACATCATCAAAACCCAGGAATGAAACTTGCCAACTTGAACAGGTTAGAAAGCCGACATTACTTTGTTAACAACCCACTACAACTTCTAACGTTCAGTGACAACACAAACAATCAATTTCGTAAGTCTACAAAGCAAAACTTCCACAAACAGAAAAAAAAAAAATCAAATAGTAGCATTTTTCTATTTTGCAATTTTTTTTTGCATGAAAATTAAAGCACAGTGTGATTGAAGCAAATGGTGAGCAATGCCTGTGCCAGCTCAGACACAATTTCATGATTTCACATAAAAACAAAAGCTAATTTTAAAATTCCTGTGCGGCTGTCAGCAGTCTTTGAGATGTTCATATCGAATTTTAAATGGCCACTTAAAATCTAAAGCTAATTAATCAGTCTGTTACAGGGGAGGATGAGTATACACTGCATTTTCTAATGCCACCAAGATGAGATTCCTTTCTGACAGATAACATTAAAAGAATAAATTTTAATATGACTTTGAATGATGGCTGTATCTAACTTTATCCTGAAGACACTTTTAGCATCCACAATGCCTAGAGAAACACAAGTTTTTATCCTGTTGGGAAGGCAGCTTTTAATTCAAGGAGAGGCCTTCAAAGTAATCATGTGCAATCATCCACGCAAGCATGAGTTCAGACTCTGCCATGGAGACATCTGCGGTTCACAAAGATGTTTTACATGTTTTCAGGACAGATGAACACCTTAATGGATTGGAGTTTTAAACTTTTGGACTTGCCAAGTTGTTACACTCTGGAATTACATGCAGGTTCTGCCTCCATCTGACCATCTTTGCTGCTGAAGTGGCACACTGGTAGTCAGACTTTCATATCCAAAGGGTATTTTCAGTCAGTTTTAAACACTCGTGGTCAAACTGTAAGCAACATCCCTCCCTCTTCAAATCCCTTACAGGCAAGCTTGTCTTCAAAGCAGGGGTCATTCTGCAGCTCTGATGACATAAGCACATGCCTGATAGTGCACTCTGATACAACGAACTGAAACCCAAATCTTCAAGACACCAAACAGTGTCAGTATGCTCACTACACTGACAATTTACAGGCTAATTTACAGACGACTGTAGTCACTAGCAGAGCAGAGAATGAATTGTGATCTTCCATATGATGCTCAGGATTGCTATGAAATTTTTATAGCCCACTTGCCTTTTATTTGAAAATTATTTTTAAATGTGATTTTTTTATGCAATTGTTTCTTCATGCATGCTAGTAATTAATTTATGTTGCCTAAGATGTCCCTAACATGGTAGATAAGGTAGACCTCACTGCAATTCATAGGGTGAGCTGATTTACCTCAAGGATGCATTCACACACACACACACAAATATTTTGCTACACTTTAGAAGACTTCTGAGGTCATAATCAGTGCTCCTAACTCTTCCTCCTGACTTCAGCCAATTCTGCCCAACATTTGGAAGGATTCTTGAACTTCTGAGTAGACCCCCATGTCTTTATACACAGTGCAAAGCCACAGAAGAAGGCCTTGATACTTGGTGACGTCAAGGAGGCAGCAACACGAGTGAAAGAGCCACCTTCCTGCTTTCACCTCCGTCTCACTTTTGACATGGTGACACAACAGCCCACTGGGGAGGTGACAGGGAGGAGAGACATGCCAAGTTACAAAAGGTGACATTTTCCTTCCTCGGAATGACCTCCACAAACTAAAATAGCAACAAAGCACTTGCCAGTCCACACGTCATCTCTACGGCATGAAAGTGGCCAGGTCTCTGGATCACTTCCACACAGACACCTGTGATACTGGGAAATGTGCACATGACATAAACATCTGCAGTGTGTGTTTAGCTCATGCAGCTTACTGTGCATCAACTCCCTTCTATGGCTGCACTCAACAGCTCTCCAGCTCCTACAGAAGTCTGGATTATTGTGTGTTTTTCCATCCTTTTCTGTGTACGTAGTGCTGTATTTCTTCTTCCATCTCTCACACGCTCAGTCTTCTACCCCCCTTTTATCCTGTTTTATATGCCAAACTCTGTTACCCATTTTTTGCCCACAAATCTGACTTACTTAAATTTCTGATCCCTGAAAGATCTCTCATTTCATTCCCTATTAACCTCACCAATAGCCTCTTCTCCTTGATAAAACTTTTCCTTTTTTCTACTCACACATGGGGCTGGAATTGATTGCCCTTTTATGGCCCACAGCTCCTGAACGCTTTGAGGGAGAGGAGGGCAAGAACCACCCTCTCTGGCATGGACAGGCTCTTGGTACATCACACTCTCTCTCCACAGGAGCTTCTTGACAGATATTTCTCCAGCAGAGTCACAAAGCAGGCTGACAATAGCTTTCCTTGGTTGTGCAGGAGATGCTTTGATGGTAATTGACTCTTCCCCAGGCAGAATATCAAAGTGTGAACGAAGGCTTCCCCCGGAATGTGGATTTGGTTGCATGAGCTAGAACAATAGTGAGGCTAGACAGGCTTTATAATGGCTTCCATTTTAACTTCTGCCTTGATTCTTTAGAGCTGGCTGTCACTTGGCATTACTACTGTGCTTGCTGACCAGAGATACGTTTGTTTTCTTGTATTCCCTGCTTTTGTGAAGCTATATTCTCCATGGATGCCTCTAATACCTCTACTGCAAGCTCTCTGGGACAGGATGATTCTCCCACCATGTGTGCAGCCCAGGACAGCAGAGGCCAGAGCATCTTCAAGGCTCTTTTAATATACAGCATCAAACCATCAGGTCTGGTCTCAGAACAAGAACGGTTCAATTGGCAGGAAATCAGACCTTTCCTCCCTCCCTGGAGCCTGCCTACTGCCTGGAATCAGGTAGTGCAAAACAGCAAGACGGGCAGGAAGTGTGCAAGGAAGGAGCTGAAACGGTGCCCAAGTGAATGGAAAGTATCCAGATGGCTGTGGTAACTCACACGATGGGAGTCAAATCAAAACAAACTGAAAACAAAACCATATGCCATGTACCCTTCACTCCCTTGCTCTTTTTCTCCCTCTGCCTTCCTGGCTGTTGCCCCAGGTCTTTTCATCAGTATGGATAATAGTATGTTACTAAATTATGTGTATGTCATGAATAACAATAACCCCTCTTTTACATTAGAGATTATGGATTACTATTATTCATGCAACAACGAATGTAATACAAAACACAAAATTATACTCATGTAAGGGTCCAAGAAGTGTAAGGGTCTACAAGGGAAGTAGTATTTCCTCATTAAATCCTTCTTTTTACCTGGTACGCTGCATACTTATAAAAGAGAATATTAACTTTACATGTCTATGTTGCTATATGCTATAGAAATATCTACTCACAACCTGCTTGTATCTCAGGGGGAGTATTCAAAAGCATCATGGCAGTGGCAGCATCAATGTCAGGATCTGGAAAAATCAATCAATAAATACATTATTTACAACTGGGCTAATCTTTTTGCCCCCGCTGCTAAACTGTAGGTTCAATCGAATTTCTTCAGTGAGACGGTGTAAGAGCTCATTATTCAGATGGCTCTTTGATCCCACACTGTATTCACCCCCAAACTTGCATGTAATTTCTGTACTGCCACTAAGCAGAGCACAGTGAGGAATGTCACCAAACCATCCAAGTGTGTGCATGATAGTACGTTAGCCTCTGTTTGCCTCACAAATTTGCTATTTAATTTTGTGAAGAGCATTTAGATTTCAGTACAAAGGATCTGTGAAAGCAGGTGCAACATCACAATCTGGAATCAGCACACTGGCATGAGCAAACAGGATAGTGGGAAAGCATATGGAAACACCTACACCTGAGCAAGTAGAGAAGATGATGTTTGGTCTTTTTGATTTGTCAGAAAGGATTTCAGCCGTGTTTGAGAAAATACTGGGAATGAAACTACATTTTAGGGAAAAGTGAAGGGACGATTTCATCAAAGCATCAGCTTACTGGCATCCTCATCCATTGTCACTTTAATATAAGCAAAAATCATCAGCCGGCTGCTGTTATTCTTGAATTGGTTTCTGAATTCATACCAACAATCAGTTGACAGATGGTAAGTTATAGAGATAGAACAAAATATGATCCTTTTACAACTATATTCACTTGCTCCACACACAGCAGCACGGCTGCTATGGAAATGCAGGTAGCTATGACAACAGTAAACAACCCAAGAACGGCCACTGAATAAGCTGAAAAGAACATCTGCCCCAGCAAAGCGTCCCAGCTGCCCCGGGGCGCAACTCGCTAATCGCGAGGTGATGCCGTGTGACAGAGAAAGCCGCCTATGCCATGTCCGAATAAATGAAGTGTGCAATTGAAGCAGACATAAAAACGCACACCCTTGCCGACTGCTGCCTCTGTGCTGCTAAACAGAATTACTAATGAGTACGGGTTTGTTGTTTTTATTTTTTTTCAGCTTGTCACTGTTTATACTAAATTACATACCAAAAAATTCAATTTACTGCTAATAGCTTCATGGCACTTTATTTTGGCTATTATGTCAGAACATTAGTTTTCACTGTTAGAAAAATTTATATTTTGTAAATCTATATATTCCAAAGCTATTTCCAGGAGAGTCGTGTGATGAAGAGTAAAGCCCTGCGAGTTATTAACAATACAAACACCACTGGGAAGATTTTAACCATTAAGAATATGAGGGGATTTTTTATTAGGTTAAGTATGTACTACTTTTCTGTGAAAATGCAGATGGAAATACAATCGTAATATGACTACTCTATTATTTAATTGCTAAAGCAGTAAACATCAACAATGTAGTAAGCAGAGAACTGCAGTCAGAGTAAGAGTAGAACAAATCAGTATAAAAGGTGCCCGCATACTGAAAAGCAGATGCCTGTGTCCTGGGCAGATGAGCATATTCTTTTCCAAAAGCCACCAGCAGACTTCTCAGAAAAGCAGCTTTACCCACTTATGTCCATTTTCAACTCTGAAGATACATCAAAAGCAGTATTCCAGATGTAAGCATCTATGCTGAAAATGCCACTCCCAAAGAGTTTTAACTCCTGAGCATGCCATTTTGCAGCACTGGGTCCAGACACTGCACAGACCGCACAGCAAAAGAGTTTCCCTTTAGTCAAACTGAAGAGGGATAACCTACCTAAATTAAAAAGAAAGGGGGGAAAGAAAAAGGAAAACAAAGAAGCCCAAGAAAGTGAAGTCAAACTAAACCAGAATTCTTCCACCTCTTACATACCATAAAATCAGAAGATTGTTAGAAGTTGTATCTACTGTATCATAATTTGTATAGCCTGCTTCAGCATCTGCTTACAGGCTGTTCCTAAATTGCATTTTCTTGTTTTACTTTAAATGAAGTCCCACTACCGGATAACACTGTAGCATAACATTAATTTTGCCGTTGAAAGAATAAAAGGACACAACCAGAAAAAATACATTTCCTACTGTCTTTGGCTTTTGTTTGTGTAACGAACTCAGCATTCTGATATAAAAGAATCATCGAATGATGCAACTAGTTTATCTTGATAGTTGTATTCTTAGCATTCACACTGATGGCACCACCATGGTTTCGTAATGACTTCATGACACTAATATAAGCTGTTTACAACAGTCCATTGCATCCACAGCAGCTGTTTTCCAAAGCTCAACTATGATTCAAGCACATCCACACCTGCCATGGGACCTAGCTCTGTTTATAGTGGTATGCTCTTGAGGATACCAGACAGCTATTCCATAAAGCCTCTCAGAGGCTTTAGGTAAGAGGGCTTGGAGAAACATATCGTGCTGGCACTGGCAGGATGCAAGACAATGTGTTTTGGGCCATCTCTCTGCAGACAAAGAGAAAGGAGGGACTGGTTGCACAGGAGGCCTCATCCAGATCAGAGAACGAGCATGTCATATTTGCTCAAGGAAGAAACCTGCGTGGTACCTGCGAGGCACCAGCTGAAGATGAGGGCTGAGGCCAAAGACAAGGACTGTGGTTGAAGACAAAGGCTGAGGCCAGCCACAGCACTCCGCAGCAAAAGACCAAATGAAGCGGTGCAGAAGTAGTGTCTGAGGGTACAACAAAAGGACAGATCATTCTCACCCTGGGTTATGCTTGTAATTCGCAGGTGCGATTCTGAGAAAGATGTCAAGAAGAGTGAAGACATAATCAGGAGCAGCAGCATGGAAGGAAGGTGAAAGCCCTTCCTCAACCGGCTGCTTCCAGCTCAGACTCCTGCTTCCCACCAGTGCCCCCATGCTGATGATCACTTCCCTACAGATGGGTCTTCATTAAGTACCTTCCACACAGATCCTCCTATATCCAGTAGCCAGGCCTGATCTTGTGTGGCAGCCTGACCGGCACAGTGACAGGGTTTTCTTCTACTCACCTGTCCCCATTTTGGAAGCTTGTGGATTTCAAAGCTGACATCTTTACCCACAAACACCTGAAGTGTTTGTGATCATCGTTAAGGCTTTTGAAGTTATTAACAGTGGGTGGTTAGTGAAAAATGATTGCAGGAACATCTTCCCCTAGGAAACCAGGTTAAAAATAACTACAAAGTTTTGGAGCTAAGAAATTTAAATAAATATTTTAATGGATGCACTTTGGTTTCTTTTTGCTAATTAAAATAAGTGGAGAGTTGACTTGGTACACAAACGGCATTTTCATTTTTTTGCTAGTGGAAAATAGAAGGGGCCCAACTTTCCCAGTGAAACAGGAGAGTAAGGAACAAAAAAGAGCGAAGACTGGGGATGTTGTACGAAGAAGGAAGAATCAAAGTTATAAGCTTGACACATCAGATAGTGACAAAAAGATAGTGACAAAAAATTGCCAGCAGCCACATCCTCCCTAACAGACAACAGCTGCCTATTTACTCAGCACTTCACACTCCAACCTGAAGTTTAACTGCTTGGCCCCCTACCCACCAAGTGCCATTTGCAGACTATCAGAAAGGACCTGGAAGAAACCTTAACCACTTACATGAACTCATAAGCATGAAAGCATGCATCCCAAGGCAGTTCAAAGCCAACATGTTACAGGAACTCCAATACCACTGTAGTACCTCCATCAGCAGCGGAAGCCTAGTACTATTTTTGCTAGCACTGCTTTCAAAGACAAAACTTCCTTTGAAGAAGACAACATCAAAAAAAGGGTAAGTCACAAACCTCATAGCAAGTCTGTTTGCTGCATTTCAGATACAAGGCTCTATTCAGCAAAGTGCTTTAAAGTGAACACCAAACTTGTAAACAACATGCAGTTCTTTCACTGGGGAACTAACCTACAATTTATCATTTTGTGAAATTATGATTAAGTCCTTATTGTCAAGATGTGTTTTGAGCCAAATTTTGCTCTACATATTACCTAAAAAGATTAGAATCTATTCTGGATAGACAAGTAAGTGGCAAAACAGTAGGCATGAGTTATTTTGGCATGAGGTTATATACAAACATTAAGCAACACATCGGATAGCCCTTGGGTAACAGATTGTTTACTTTAGAATAGGCAAAAAGTAATTAAAAACAAATAGCGTACCTGAGAAAGCTGGATGTGACAGCTAACCATTTATGTTTGTGATCTCTGGTTTGAGCTCGTTTTACAGAGAGAGGAAGTGTTTTATAATATTTATTTCCATTATTTTGGTATTACTTCAAACTTTTATCTGATTTCATTGAATCCTGCAAATCCAGCCCCTTCCAAGTAAGCCATAATAAAAACTAGAGCAACACAGTCCCTCCTGATTTTGCTACAGGGTATTTACTTCTATAGCAACACTGCATGGTTTTGAAGAAAATAGTAGTTTAGGCAATTCAAACCAACCATGGCCTGAATTTTCAAGCACAGATGCCTACAGAGAAGCACTTAAGATGCATTTTTAGGTACTACTAAAATGTTACTGCCAACTGATGTAAAAAATGCCATTAGTAAACAAACTGCACCATCTGTACACCACAACCATGGCCATGCTATCTCATCAGGAAGGAATTTATAAGATCTTCTTTTAATTTAAAGTTACTACATGTAAACCAGAACTATTTTTTGTATGGAATTTTACTTCACCATCCAGTGTTTTAGCTTTCAACCTCTTCTGCTTCTGCATCAGCATCCTCCACTGTTTTTCTCCATTCAAATCCACTACTCTAGCTGGGATGCACAATAATTAGTGCCACTCTGTTCAGAAGATAAAAGTCTTGTTTACTCCTTTTCTATGGGATCAGTCTCTATACTTCCTGCCTCAACTCTTAGCACAGCCCACTCCCATATATTTTTTTAATGGTCTGATTCTTTGATATTTTCAGTTTTCACCAGCAGCAAATGTTGCAAAAGCAATGCTGCCTTCCACCTTTTACCTTCAGGCTTATTAAACTGCAAGAGAGCAAATATCAGCTTGTCTCTGTTTAACTTGTCTGTTAATAGATGCGCCTATTTCTTTCCCAGATCATGATGGTTAACCTTGGTCTGCGTCAGTCTAGGTCAAAGACATGAAGAATGACTAATAGGGTGAAAGCTTTTTTATTTTTATTTCTTTTGCCTAACAACAAAGTAAGAATATAGTTATTTAAATAAAATTGCAATGTGCAGGATAAAAGAAAATACCTGAAGAGAACTGCAAATACTGTAACTCGGTAAAACTCCTTGGTGTGGGATGTCATAGAGTCCACTTCTGAAATATTTAAATAAGGTTGAGTAAAGCTCCTAAAATTAGCAGAGTACCTGTGGTAGTGTACTGTAAACCGACAGAAATCAGAACCAAGATCTTGGGAGGAAACATGAAATTATATTTATGTAACAGTGCATGAAAAGACCAAGAATAGGAATTTTGAAAGCTTAGTATAGAGGCCAGGAGGAAGTTATTTCACTAGTAATACAAAACTGGACTGGCAGGCACAGTGGTTCTCCCACTCCTTTGAAAGGATCTAGCATGAGACACAGAAGAAGGAAGGTACGGGTCTAAACGAATCATTAAGTTTTCCTCTTTTTAAGTTCACTTCTGGCACTGCCAAGCAAGCTACTGCACAAAGGAATCTGAGGAAACAGATACAGTCAAATTCTAAACGATGCTGAGTATTTGAAACAAAACCCTTCTTCCTGCTCCTCTGTTTTATTAAATTTTTATCATCACAGATGTAGACATACAATTTCCGTTTCCTAACAATATCATTTTATCAGCTGAAAAGCTGTGTAAGCAAACAGTTATGACATATATTCTTGTTAAAAATATTAGTTTTAATAAAAAGAAGGGTAGAAGAAAGAGTTAAAGTCTTACACATGTCCAAATTCACAGAAAGGTTCATCTATCACTTGGAAAGCTGTATGAAACCAAAACATACCATCATAACTTCATCTCAGCAGTAAAGATTAAGATCAATTAACTGTTTAAAAGAAAGACTAACAACACTGATACATATTTTACCAGTGCAAGATAAAAATCTTTTAAGAGACAGATGACTAAAGAGGTATCAGATATACACCCTCTATATAAAAACAGCACATTACAATACATACTCTGTTCAAAAACAGGAGAGATGCTCGCTTTGTTTTTATTTGTTTAATTTTAAAATATTTTTTCCTTTTGTTGTGTGTTACTGCCAGCTTATTTTTCTATGTTGAAGGATGTGAAAGTAAAATTTACCCATTGCAAAGGCAACAGTAAAGTCTTATTTGACTCCATCCAGCCTGCGCAGCTTGTGGTACTGAACAGAAAGCACTGGATGGAGAAAGCACTAACCATGAGCCTAGCAGAGCACAGAAGGGAAACAATTTGCTTTTCCATCATGTACTTACCTAATTCGTGATCAGGAATTTCAACCATCTTCTTAACTGACTGCTGCAGCCTCAGCTTCTACACTGGAACATGGGATTATGAGGGCTTTAACTCCTTGCAGCCATGCAGTTTGCACACACATTTTTTTCATCAAAGGAGACACACACAATCCCAGTTATACAGATACATACTATCTCTAACTGGGACATCAAGGTTACCAATGCTCAAGCTTTCATAAGGTCCCTGTTGCTAACAATGATTCTTCCTTCCAGTAAAGCTGGAGGACAGATGGCAGAAAGAAGTCCTCTGTAAGACTCAGATCATTTAAGACCAAATAAACCATACCTTATTATGCCAGACAAGTGTTTCTTTTAAGCACCCATTTCCCTCTCATGCTATTTCAAAATACAATTGTGTCCATCTCAAACCAGCCACAGACCTTGAGAACTGCACATGCAGAACTTTAAGCCCAGCAAGCACAGAGTACGCTGGCTGGAAAAGAAACGCCATTTCTTGCACAGCTTGAGTGACCCTAGGGGAAATACTTGCATTTCCTCCTTCTTTCAGCCAGCAGCAGAAAAAGGTGGCTGTTATGAACTTCACTGCAAGGCATGTCCTCAGGGGGCCTTCACCTCAGCATCCTACCTACCAGAATCATGATGGCACAACCCATGGTATGACAGCAGGAGAAGGTTAGGAAAGGCAGATAAAAATTCCACATGGGATTCAGGATTCAGTGAGCAAAATATCAAATAAATAAGATAACAGTGAGAAAGGCATTTCAGTGATTTGAAAGAAAAAAAAAATGCTACTAATAATGAGGAAAGGAGTCAGGCGTACCACACTATTAGGGAAAGGACTGAACATATTGTAACTAGGGAGCCAAATGCACCAAAAACAACAGCAAAAAAGGTGAACAAAAAACCCAACAGCTAAAATAGCTGTGTGCTAATAAAGCAGGCAGACTGACATAATAAAAGAGGATCTCCAGGTACTAGTGTTATTACAGGAGAATTCACAAACAGAGTGGAATAGCAATTACTACTGAAACAGGTGTCAAAAGGTCTGTGCTTTTCAAGGAAAAGAAATGCAGGTTTTATACGATAGGATACTGTCATGCAATAATGAAATAGCAGACTTCTGAAATAAAGAAAAGAGAAGAAAACAGAAAATGTTTAGATTAAAATCATGCTGTGAAAAGATGGTCAAAGAAGTACTCTAAGAGGGTGACACTGCATCTGCTCTTGACTTCCTGCACCAGATCTATATGTGGATAGAGCACTGCATCATTAAAGAAATGGGAATTATGTCAACACAAGAGAGGTGCTTTCCAGTATGGAGTAGAGAACAAATGTTATTAGCAACGGAAAGGCCAGTTATTCCTGGATGTGACAGCTGACAAGTTTCTTTATTCACGTTGCTAAATGAACAAGAATAGATTCTTTTCTGCTCTTTTTTCTAAGGTAATGAGGACAACTTTGGAACAAGGGACCACTAATTGATTCCGCTTAGAAAGTCGGAAGAATAACAGCAAGCCTAATTTTGCTTTAGATCTATGATTTCAAAAGACAAAGTTTTGATGAACAGAATGGTTTCTCTGGAAACTTGGTAAGACACAGTGGCTGAGGAATCCTAAACTTCATCATGGAGGAGATGCGCAGTTTCTGTAGGTCAGTGGGTAAAGACCTCACTCAAACCTGCACCCTGAGAAAAGCTGGAAAGATTCACTTATTCATTCAAAAGAAAAAGCCAGACAACTGACAGACTTGGAAACCTACTTCAGGAGACAAAATGGAGAGCTCAGTTCTCCATCTGCACAAACCCATGGAACCACCAGGACGATGTTTGACATTCCCAGGACCAGACCTTGCACTTACTTAATGACAAAACCAACTTGCAAAATGCTGACCAGCAAAGCTACGAACACACAGCACCCAGGCCTATCAGCTTCCAGTGCATGATGACCCCCATGCTGCTGAACTGTGGTGGGATGCCTGAACCTACGTGGCCATCTGCACCTGGAGGAGAACAGTGACAAGTGGCGCCTCACATCTGAAAGACAATGCAATCCTGCCAGTTCGCAGTGGTGATGCAAGCTCAGAGCTATCATATACAGCCAGTCTAAGTTCTGTGGCAGCTGCCTTAGGCATCTAAGCATGACATCTGGTACAACGAAGAAGATTAGGCCTCTGGCAACTTCCAGTCACAGCACCTCAACCGTGACACGATGAAGGAAAGCCAGTGAGAAAGCTGCGTGAGATCTGGCTTGCAGGCAATCTCACCTCTCCCACTGCACACTTATTCCTGCAAATAAACTTCTGCTCAGACTCTTGCCTTCTCTCTTCTGCTCTCCTCTGCAGGGCAGTGGAGCTGGTGCAGGCAGGAGGTGCTGCCAGCAGGATCAGCCTCGTATGCAGGGAATGTGGGGAAACAGGTGAGGCTCAATGCCCTGCAGCTTATGTAAGTCTGTGCAGAGGGGCTTCTTAGAGAATCTAGGAAAGGCGAGGAAAGTTTGCAGCAAGCCCAGGAGCTCCCTCCCAGGTGTATGCTGTGTAGTCCTGGATGAAAAGGTGTGGATGCAGCAGAGCAGCCAGAATTGCTACCAGAAGTATGTTTAAAAAAAGCTTGTAACAATAAGCACAACCAAAAAGCGGGTACAGACAGGTGGCCATGCAGTCAGCCCGGGCTCAGCTCCATACTACACAGTCATGAACCCAGCACAGGCTTGCCCTCTACCTCTAGATTAGTTGTCTCTTCTTTCCAGGGAGAAAGAGAGGATAAATGGATGTTCGTGTTAATTCTTGAGAAGCATCACACCTTAGAGAATGGATCACTTTCTGCTTGTAGAATTATGTTCAGGACAAACATACTACAAATAAAGCAAATAAAAGCCAGTACTATTAAATCCTCTTCTTCCTCAGATTATGACCAATGAGCAGCCACTAGTGTGAATCAATCGATAAACAAATACATCAAATTACTGGTTTTAGAAAATAATTATTAAGCACATGGGAAACCCAGATGGGGTAACTCTTTCTCCCTTGTGAATCTTCCTAAGTGTGTTCCCATTAAAGACCAACAGGACTAGATACAAGCTTACCCAACCACACTGAAGCAGATTAAAGCCTATTTTCCATTAGAGCATTTGCCAATCAATATTTTGCATTGCTGTCAGCCAGTCCCAGCCCGTACATGCAGACGCTGAAGACCCGCAGAGGTCCCTGCATGATCCTGAGCGCTCTCAGTGGGCAACAGTGTTCAGCATGGCTACCACAGGCTGCCCTTCTGCTCCTCAGAAGCAGATCAAAGGAGGGGGGAAGGCAGCCCTGGAAGCACCACCATCCTCCAACAGGACTGCTTCCACTCTTCCTACACTGCTTGTTCTTCTAAAACTCTTCCATTTTGAAATAAAGAAAATAAGAGAAGTGCGGGAATCTAGTGTTTAGGACCTCCCAGTGTTTTAGGCTGGAGAGTGACCGAAGGAGGCTGAGGGAAGAAATGCAGGCCAATGGGAAGACAATGCAGGAAACAACATAATTTTTGAAGAACTAATATCATGAAACCTGAAAACAAAAGATAGCCTTTGAAGATCTTGACATTCCCACTGTTGCAATATGATGTAATATAACCAATGAATTAGCATAATTACTGTCTAACTCCAACAATTAACATTCTGAGACCATATTAGCCTTTTTTTTAAGCTCCTACTGAAAGCAACACATTGAACATAGGTTTTGGCTGAACTCTGAAGAGACTTTAAGAGTGAAATTAGTCAGCCTTAGGCAAGGGCTTTAACTTATCTTAAACAGCATACACCATAATAGGATTTAAAACAAGTGCAACATATTTTGTTTAGACTAATCACAACAGCTTAGTTTTAGTACTACACGGAAGAGATTTTGTAGAAGATGCATGTATAACCTTAAAAAACGATACACTTGCTCCTGCTTATTTTCTTGAATTCAGTTGCATATGCATCTTATATCTTCCAGAAAACAATCTGCAGATGCTAAGATCCAGTACCATTCATGCTCTACAGTATCAAATATGTAAGTTAAATATTGGCTTTGCTGGATTTTTTTACTTAAATGTTTCAAAAACAAAGGAAATATGAAATGCCATGAACCAAAATGCGGTGAGAGCAGAATTCACTTGAGTCAACTGAGAGAGACCAAAGGCAAGGCTCTGCAGTTAAGTCTCATTTTAGAGACCTCAAGGATATTTCCAACAGGCCAAACTGCTATCAAGGAGCTCCTTTCTAGCCAAAAGAAACAACTGTTATTAGTAACAATAAATAAATAAGAAAATATCATTTAATTATATGATTACCCATTACCTTTTTAATTAAAAACAGTGAAGGGGAGGCACAGGAGCCTACTTCCACCAGCCTCTGATTTGAATGGCCCTGCTCAAACCCCTCAGACTTTCTGAACTGCTACTGCCTGACAGGCAAAGTTGGAGGATGAGCAGTGGGCAGAAAACAACAGGAAGTCCTTTCAAACTCTTTCAAATCTTCAACTGAAAGGCATAAAGTACCTACTTTACAAAATGGAGCGCCGTGAACAGGGAACTGAACTGACCACACGCACTGTCTTCACCTGAAAGAAGTTGCTGGATGTTTAAAAAATCACCTGGAATGAAGCTTTATCCAGATAGCAGTGAGAGCTGTGGCTGTAATCCAGGAAGGCGCTCAGATGGGTACACAAGCCAAGAAGGAGCAGTCCCCACGGAAGAAGACTGCAGTACCAGTATCCTGCAGGGCTGAACCTGGGACTGAAACAGCTGGACAGCTTAACTACAGCTCAGGACTGTTTTGTAAAGTATTAGTGCTTCATTAACAAGAATCACAAGTGTGTTTTGCACCACTCTCATGAGAATACAGCAAGGCTGGAGAGGAAACAGCCAATTAAATCATCCTAGGTCTTGTTTCCTCTGCAGCTGTACCGTGCAGTCCCGACCCATGCTGGAAGAATGGCCGATGCTCCAGCATGGTGGGCAAAACGATGAAAGCTGCTACAAAGAAAGAGACAGCTTGCTGTTAGCAAATATGAAGGCTTCTTGTCCATATTACTCTCATAATGAAATAAGAAAATGACCCATCTTTCTTTCTGTACTCCAAAATTCCAGTAGATTTCAGTGAGGCATGGTAAAACGATTTCAGCCATGAATTTCTGTAACGCCAGTCAGTACAGCACACAAGTACCTCTTGTCTTTTAAAGAGTCCTTAATGTACATACAGGTAAACAGTTCACAGTAACATTGACACATTAACTTAAATTTACTAACATGATCCGTGTGTTTGTGAAAGCAAAGCACCATCTGTCTGAGGAACAAATCTTAATAAAGTTTGGCAATTATACTGATTAAATCCAAAGAAAATTGAGTTAAGTCATCTTGCCACAATCCCCATCTCTCTCTCTTAACACCAACCAATACTGATCACCTGCCCTCTCAAGGGAGAGACACATGGACTAGCAACCACTCTATCAGGCCCTTTGACTCTTCCACAACAAGATGGAAATTTTCTGTACATCCCAGCGTCTTGTAGAAGACTGCTCTCTCAACTCTTCACCCTCCTGTTTCTCCTCCTTCTGTGTCCAGTAGGGGGTAGGAAAATCTCAAAGTATACTGTTGGTGGCCCTCAAAAAAAGAGCAAACTCAAAAAGAAAAAAGCTTCTCTTCAGTTTTCATTGTAACTCCATCCTTTATAAGCAAACATCTGTCTCGCATACAGTCAAGAACAGAACTGAAAATCTTACAGCAATTCTCTTTATTCCACTAGCACAGACCTGATGCATGGTTTAAAAACCACTACTCGTAAATCTACTGCAAAATTTCATCTGGTACAAGAAACAAGCTGAAGGGATGCATTATGGTCCTTGTAGAGCCTTAGTTACAAAAGCCACTAATATCCTCACACTGGTAATACACTAATGAAATATTTTATGGAAAACTGTCAGTGAAATTCTAGTAGAATTAGAGACCTGATAGTCATAGGACTCCACAGTGTAAGAAACCAAGTGCCAGATTTTACCAAGTGCTAGTGTTATAACAGAAAACAGTATGATGCCTTAACATGGCTGGAGAGAAGTTGTATTTCTCATTTGTTTCAGGAGACCAGTGTCAGATTAAACATCACCATCATTGGACCTGATGTCAGCTGGAAGAGCCTCCCTTCACAGGAATGCAGCTAAACAGCTGCCTTAATTTCAGTTTCAGGGCAAAATATTGGGAAACACATTCAACGTTTGTTTTCATGCCATTACTGGATATTTTATCAGAAGTATGATAATGCATTTACAATGTTACAAAGAGTTCATTTATAAAGTTAGTTACAGAAGTGGGAACACTTCCTTTCCAACTCCTCTTTTATCAGCCAGCAACATCAAATCTCATTTGGCCCTAGAGCATGATAATGTAACACAGCTTGCTGAGGCTTTTTAATGATGGGACTGGTTTGAGATTGCTAGGAAGGATGCTGATGAGTATTAACTATGATGTGTGTCATTTTGTATCTCAGGATAATCCTACAGTCCTAGCATTACAATAGCAGAATGCCTCTCAAGAATTTAAACACAGAGTTTCTGATTTAATTCTCTCTTTTCTTTCCAAACTTTCAGCGTAAGTAGTTTAAGGGTATATGGGTACACCAAAAACAAATCAAAACAAAAACCAAGATGCACCTAAACGGTATTGGAAAAATGTGCAAAAGGTAGAGAGATGAATTTTGTAGCAAAGCCTCTGGTAACACCATGGCTGTGCTTTTATGGTCCTCAAAGTTAAGGCAACAACTGAATGTAATTGCTGAAGAAGGTCACAGCTTTCCAGGGGCAGAACTGCAGGAAACCTCCAGGAAGGCTGTGACCAGGCTTTCCAGGCTGGAAAGCTAAGCAGATACAGGCACTAAAAGCTCTATATATCAAAGCATGAAATTTTCTTTAAAATCAGCAGAAGGGTTCTGTGTTAGTAGCAAATTTTTAGATGTACTGGCAAACCATGTAAGGGTTTATATTCCAGATCAGCAGAGAGGACGCAAGTCCACTATCACAGATGGATGGCAGCAGATACCTCTTGCTGGCACAGACAAATGGTCAGAGCAGCGGGTCTGACGCAGAATGGACACTGCCGTGTGCCTGCTCTGTCCTCTCCACCACTCGCCTTTGTCAGCCACCCACAGAAACTTGAATTTCTTGGGCCCATCTGAAGGACTGGAGGCTGTGTGCTGCACAGACCACTGCCATCACCCCTAGGAGAAATGATGTACAGACCTTACATGGCTGCAGTGCTTCCCGCTGACCCTGCACAGACATTCGGTCTTCCCTCATTTGGCACTTTTTCACATGTTCTTGGCATGCTAATTTTCATCTTGCTTTATGAATCCAACTAGGGAAGAGCAGTTGACTGTAATCATCTATGTATTTCATAGGCTGGCAAAATGATTTTACCTTCAGATACCCTGAATATATCGACAGCTCCCTTGTTAGCGACTTTCCCTTCTTTGCCCAGCAGAACACAATTGAAAACAAGATACTAGTAAAAAGCTTGCATAATTCTTAACGTATCACTCCTCTCCAGTTTTCCTGTTACTCTGTGTTACCCATCAGTATCCCAACACTTTTTCCTTCTGCATGGTGCTCGCTGCCATGGCAGCACACTTCCCCACTGCCACACCTCTGCTGCAGTCACAGCCCCCTCCTGCTCCCTGAAGGCAGGGACTGGAGGCCAGGCCTGCGAGGTGACATCCCAGCAAGCCGGGGCTGGAGCTGAGGTGGGGTTAGAAACCAGCTCCTCTCTCAGACAACGAGAGCCCAACTGAAATCCAATGCTGCAATAAGTAGGTCAGCTTGTTCCTATAAAAGCAACGGGTTTAACACTGACCGTGCCTGCCAGCGGGAGGAGGAAACAACTGTGGTTTCCCTGCTCCCTGCGTTCCGCCCCTTCTGCACCACGGCCTTCTTCCTCCTCCTCTCGCTCCTGCCCAGCTCAGCGAACCTTGGCCACGTGACTCCTGCACAGGGCCATGGCCGCATGTGAGAGCCGCAGCTCGCTCCAAGAAAACAAACACTATCGCTAGGCAATTGGCATGGGGTTGGTAGCAACAAACAAAACGCACTGCAATGAGGATCCAGGGCTCTGGTTTTGCCAACAAGTTCAACAGGTTTTGAATATGAAGTCACCTCGAGCTTTATTAGCGCTTAGAAGGGGAACGCTGCACAGACCTGGTTAGCTGGGGTTTCACCTCTGTCCTTGCTCACCGCTTCAGCGCTGCGCAGCACCCTGCTCCCCCCACTGCCAGCCTGGCCCCTCCCACTGCACAGCACCCGGCATCCTTCCCTTTCCTTGCAAAGCTCAACGAAGGCACTTGCATAACAAATGCAGCACCATGAGATCAGGCCCAGACTTCACCCCTAGAACCTGAACGGAACCACTCCAAGTGAATGGCAGCTGCACTGAGGTCATAGCTACCCCGGGGGACAGACCCTCAAACAGAAACGGGGTGGCAGCATCCCAACACTGCTGCAGCCGGAGCACAAAGACTGTCTCCATGGCAGAAGTGTAACCTTGCAAGGGGCTCCAGGATATTTTAATAAGGGCTCGGTTCTACTCCTGGCATTTCTTTAAATAGAACACTCAATGGAGTTTACTACATACAGCACAAGAGGCAAGAAAGTTCATTCAAGTATATTTTTCTCTCAATGAAAAGGACCACGGTTATGCCTCTGTGAATGCTTCCGTGAACGGGACCAGCATGGCACTGGGCCATGGGGGAGCACAGCACGATGCCAACCATCACCCACTGCTCCCACGAGCTGCTCTGAGCCTTCAGCGTTGTCAATATCCATCGGTCCATTCTAGTTTGAGATGCTACACAACTGCAGCAGAACACACAAGCTGACTGTAATCAAAAGCTTTACAGTCTGCTAAACTTGCTTTAAATAATGCATAAATACCAAAAAAGACACACTGTACTCCCCATCAATTTTCATGCCAACTTGGTTCTCTGTTTGTTGCATTTTCTGTTTATAGCAGCAAGGCTTTAAACCACAGAATAAATAATACTATTTTCCACTCCATTTTAGCTCTATTCCAGAAACACAGACTACATTTAATTACTGTTTTGGTACAATCCACCTACGCAATGAGCTGTGCTTGCATGAATCAACTGGTACGTCTGCATTCAAAGCATAGAAGAGGTTAACAAAACGAGGGCACTTCTATCAGCCCCTCCTTCCTCTCCCCTGCATTTCATCACATTGAAAGGGTTTAAAAGTAAAAAATTCCTTCCACATCATATAATCCTGGCGTCTGCTGCACAGCAAATCAAGCTCACTCATTTCACTGTGTTATTCCCAAAAGTAGCTGTACAGATTCAGGTCTAGAACTCCATTTTCCATTCCCTGAAGTTTCTGAATACCCGCTTTTCCTATTTAGGCACATCAGAAAAAGCAGTAAACACAGCTAGTAGACAGAGGAGATTGCTTTGTATTTAAGTGCAATTCTGACTACATTACTTAAGAAATATAATTTCCTGAGGCTTTTTACTACCTTGCTTTACAATACGCATGATATGGTATCAATCTACCAAGTCCCTTCTGCTGCCTCTTTCTCAGCGGCTCTCAGCCACCCCTGGCATTACTTACTTCAAACACTAAGCCATTACCGAGATTAAGCCACAGAAGGAATGCAGTCTAGAGAGCGAGTAGGTCACTGTGTTTCTATGTTTATTACTTAATAACAGAGGGAGTAATTCATATCACAGCAACAATTCTCTGTGACTCCATTTATCATCTTCAAAGAGAAGCACATCAGACCCCAGGCAGGGACAGAGCCACTTCGTCCCGCTGCACTCCCCACCAAGCCCTGGGCCCATACCTGAGGTGGGACTCCAGAGCGAGATACATGGGAATGGCCCTTCTCCCCATGCCCACAAAACTGCGTCAGCAAAACCCTGGGAGCAGCAAAGCCTCACATTAAATCCCCCACTACCGTGCAGACACCATCATTTCAGGTAAGGTGTTTCATTCTCCCCTCTAAATGGATGAAGTTTAATCTCTCTCAATCGCACGGTCTCCCTGCCTTGCAGAGTTAGCCTGCAACCTTTTATAGGCAAAGACTCTCCTTCTGCATGTATCTTGACTGGCAATAATTGCTGCGTTTGCCCCGAAGTGTACTGTTTGTCAGGGTTTTAATGTGATTGAATAAGAAACTTAATGTCCTCACTGACAACTTTCTCAGATACATCTCTGCCACACAGGGCAGTGTCTCAGTCATTAAGCTAAGACAGCCATTAATTTTCTCCTCTAACATGCTTTTCTTCACACTTGCAGTTTGTTACATGGATTTTCTACATATATTGGAGATGCAACAGAACAAACAAGAAGAAGAAGGAAGAGATGACAATAAACTTAAAACTTCATTCCAAGAATTCCCTGATTCCTAGAGACCACACAGATGAGGCATTTTATTTTCAGCTTACTTTGTCTGAAATGTCTTTACTCTGCAGCTTCAACAATTGATGAACTACTAGCTGTGTTTCCAAATCCTTACAAGGGGGCCAAAGTTTGTGCCTTTTTGTTTGGCTAATCTTTTCACATCTATTTGCCTTGCTGCCACGACAACTAACAGCAAATAAGTGATTTGGGTTCATTCAATAGATTCCAAACTGGGAGCCTGCCTACTTTGTTTGCTTTAGGGCGAAAGGAGGAAGCAAACAGCAGCTTTGTAAGTTAAGTTGCTGATATTCTTCTCTCAATTATGGCTGTGAAAAGATATAGAAATGCAAAGTACTCCTTACAAACAGAGTTAGTTCATGCTGATCCAACTTGTTTCAATTCATTTTAATTTTAATCTGCCTCTAGAAGTGGTTTAACTTTGATACTATGGTTTCTTTGCATTTAGACAGATTGTTTTCAACCCAGCAGGACAAAATAACGTTAATAACCTCCATTTTGTTTTGAGTATTTGCTTAAAAGGAGGATGGAGGCTCAGAACCAACAAACCCTGAGGCCACAGCCAGCCCTCAGAGTGCGCGATCTCATTTTCTGATCAGTATCATCTGACTATTTCCCAGTACCGATGTTGTTTAATACTTTTAAGACTTTTCTCACTAAGGTGGAAAAGAATAAGCTACATTAAAAGGTCTAAAAAAAATCCCACAAGGATATAACACTGTGTAGTAATTTTGCTGAATAGCTGGAACAGGAGTCAGGTCTGGCACACGGCAGCTCAGCTGCAGTTCGAAGGAGGTATGGTTGTTCTGCTTTGAAGCACACCGTTACTGCTCTGTGACTTTATGGTTGTAATTTGAAGACTTCTCATCCAATTAAAAAAAAAATTAAGGAACCCACCAGAGTCAATATATTCTTTAATAAAATTAATGCATTTTGAATCTTTCCCAGTTCATTCAGCTCCTTTCCAGCCTGGCCTGGCAACTAAACAAGCACAACACACATCATGGCAAGAGGCCAGAGTAGTATCACAGCGAGGAATCTCCTTTCTTTAAAAGCTGACAAAGATCTTATGAATGAAATTTGGCAATTTTTAACACAATTTTTTAAAAAAACAAATGATTCTTGCATCTTCACCAAAAGGGAGCCATCTACTCTGCAAGGAGCAGAGAACAGGAACAAGGGACACTGAGAACACAACCCCCTGAGCTTTGCCACCAGCGCAGGGGCATCTCCCCTTCCAGCTCCTCCATCAGCACCACAGGCAGCTGCACAAAACTGTTAATTCAGCAACACCATGCTGGGAAGCACATCACCACAGCTCCTAACACACAGCTATCACAAAGTCCCTAACTGTGCTTTAAGGCTTCAGACCCTATTTAGCATGCAGTCAACAGCAGTCAGGTACAATTCAAAATAAAGCAGCTCCCACTCAGAGTGATTCCCAGAGTGCAGAACAAAAAATTCACTCTAAAAAAAAGGACAAAAAGTAATGGGGATTGCTGGGGCAGAGAGGATGAAGCAATGAAAGGATAGAGGAGGAACCTCACCTGGTAACCCCACTGGGAGATATATGAGGAAGGAACAAAAAGATGCCACCTCAGAGGCCAGGAAATGCTGGGCAACTGCTAAAGCAAATAGAGAAATGTACAGGTGATACAAGACTCACAGACCTGGAGGCGGATGGAAACCTGCTCCTTTGTGAACTGAAGGTAGAAAATCAACCAGAAAGACATGAACAGCCCGCCACAGGGTTGACCCACTACAGTTTTTGGTGGCAACGATAGTCCCACAGACACCTTCCACCTCCAAAGGTTCTCGCATTACACAAACACTACAAATGATTAAAATATTACAAGAAATTTTACAAAATTACACAGTATGCTTCTGCTGTCAGCCCCAAAGTGCCAAGCACACTGCCACACTACCAAGTTTTGTACTCAGTGCCAGTCACTCCCCAAGGTGTTTGTGAAGCACTCAGGCAAAATGAACAGAACATCTGTATTCTATTTGCTAATGAGCAATCATCATTTCTACAATTCTCCAGCCAGGGATTTTCCTGTTTGGAATACTAATGCCATTTAAAAAAAATTAAATGGAAAAAAAAGTGTTCTGCTTATTAGTACTACAGTCACTAAAATACTTTTGCACTATTCACAGCGCAGCCAGGCTTCTATGTCAGTTGCTTTCCAGTATTTTTCCAGAATTAGAGCTTTCCGAAATAAAAACTCTGATGACATATAGCTAATGTATTTTCAGAACTAGCAATGCAGTTCTTGCTTTAAGCACGTTTCACCCACACAGAGGCAAGGATTTAAAATAAACTATTATAAAAGCTTTTCAAACACATCCTACGGAAGATCCCTTTCACTGTTTCTGTTTTGTATTTTGGCAAGATAGAAGAGGTGAAAAAAGTTACAAAGATACAAGCATTGGTCTACCAGCTTAATTACCTGAAACTCTGCATGAGCAGAGAGCGATTGAAGACAACAGCAGCAGCACCTCCCACCCCACACAGCCCCATCGTGGCACCACAGAAAGCGCTGCCATGCTTCAAAGCTGCCTCTCCCTCTCACATCACTTCAGAGGAAGTGTTTGGTTTGCACGTGGCTGGCCTCATTTCTCACGTTTCGGCCAGTCAGGCAGGAGAAAGGCTTTACTTTTCAGCATTTACCTGTCATTTTAAGCAGTAACCAACCAACTCTGACAGTATGCCTCTCCTCAGAGATCTCCCAGCTCAGGGCAAAATCAGACTGAGCCTGAATGGAGGAGCCGGCCCCAACTCAGGAAGCACAAGGCCCACCCACGTCCTCATCTCTAGCTTGCCTCAGCTGAGACAAAGATTAGGACAACTGAAAATCAGGCTCCACAATATGCAGAAGGGAGCAATTGCTTCTTGTGCTGTGACAGGATCACTTGCACCTCATCTCGTCTGCCCCCAGTGCACGGCCTGCTCTACCAGCGCAAAGGAGAACACCATGAGGACTGCAGTTCTGCTCCAGCCTTCTACATCTGCCGAAGGAAATAATAAAACCCATTTAAATACATAGATGGCCACAAGTCATAACTCTCCCTCACTTCCCCAAAACTAATTATATACATGTCACTAGAATGTCATACATCTCCCTCTTTCCATCTATAGAACACATTTCTTCCTGTCATGGTCTAACACATTATACACTGAACGCTATTCTCCATGCAATGGTTTAGGAGGAAAAAACCCTAATCCTTCAAGTGATGCGTGTATTTTATAAACTTACCTGGGAGTAACACTGAACTACAGCAGTTATTATTTAACAACACATCCAATGGGGAAAAATAAACCACACACCTTGTATAAATATCGATAAAAATCCTTCTTCTTACTGCCAGTAGCCCATATCCCCACCAACAGCAAACATAAAGGAACAAGGTGTACCGCCACTGAAATACCCAGTGTGCCCTCACAGTTGAAACCAAACCATGTTTGAAGGAAAGCTAAATTAAAATCTGACCCAAGCTAAACACAAAATTACAGTTCACTTTAAGATGTAGAATTTGTTCCATCTTACTTCAAGCAAAACTGCAAAATCATCTATGGAAGGAGAGAAGACTTTTAAATGGAAGTACAAGAGCAAGAACCCAAAAGAAGCTGAAAAACCTCAGAAACTACTGAAGAAAACCGTTAAAACTGAGCACACGTCAATGCCTGCGGGAAACGAAATAGCAGAGGTGGGCTGGGGGAAACAAAAGACTGAAAGACCAAAAAAGGAAGTTCCCACGAATACAGAGCAACTGTCATTTGCACATCAGGATTCCCTTGCTCAGGGTGAATAAAATGGAAACACACAGAGCAGGCTGCCTTACTGAACCAACACCAACTTGAAACTAAATTTTAAAGGAAGCACTGTCATGGAAATTGACAAACAAGGAAACCAAGAAATCTGATGAAATTCGGTGTAACACCAGTAAGTCTGATAAAATTTTCTCTTTCTATTTTATGTCAACAAGCCAGCTCTAGAGGATGTTCTCACAGTCCACTAATGAGGAAGTCTGATGTTTGGACCATAGAGAAGATAACATATTCAATAGTTAAGCATGCGAATAACGTCACCTACCTTCAAAGTACTTGTGACCAGCAGTAGTCAAGGGAGTTGAATCCTACTTTCTTCTTACACATTAATGAAGTAATGGCTACTCTCGTCGTTACTAAACTAGTTTAAGCAGCACAGGATTATAATTAGAGGAGAAAATTCATATGCTACTCCCAAAAGGAGATACACACAAAGTAAAACAAGGAGCAGGTCTGTAGGAACACCTGATAACCAAATGTGTGCACACAACATAAAATGGATACATTTGTTTATTGACAGTTGCAAAGCAGGTCGAACATTTTATTCACTATTATCTAATTTTCAGTATTTCACAGCTCACTTAGAAGAGGGCAACCAGGATGTGAGCTTAACAAGCATGAAGTACATTCTTGTGTGTGTGCTTATGCTATCAACGGCAGGGAACTACAGCTTTTTACCTTCTGCTTTTCCCTGTGCAGGACTACAGCAGCAGAGCAACTTCAACACATGTCAAGCAGTCAGCACAGGGCACCAAGCCTTGCGCAAGTGCCTTTAGACAGCAGCTGAGCTAGGCAAACTGCTGCCAGCTGGGGCCATCCCCTCTTTGGCAGCAGCACTACCTGCTCCAGACGGGTTTTACAGCTCTCCCTCCCTCCCCACCTCACTGATGTGGGAGTCCAGCTGTTTTTCCCAGTCAAACATCATCTGCTGGTGCAGAGATCTGGCAGATACCACTTCTAGCAACAGAAGACAGAGCCAAGCACTTGGTGTTTTACAGTCAGGCTTTTTGGGACAGTGTAATATACTGGTAGGACATCTACTGGTATGGGTATAAAGGCTTGAAATAAGGAGTTCCCAAAATGTCCAGCCCTCCCACACTGTTTGAATCAATTCTAGGATGGAGCGTTCAACCAAGTAACCAGGTTTAAGTTCCAGCTAAAGAAATAACAAACACATTTTACACTACCAGGGTTTTGATAGAGGCATGCTAACAAAGTCAACACGCATGGCATGCAAGTGATGGAGGATTTCTCTTACTCCTTCCTGTGCACACACAACTCCACAGACTCAAAGACAGACAGACAGCTCCAGTCCTTCGAAGCAGCTCTAGGCTTGGTTAGCCTCATCCTTTAAGTGCACTGTGTTGAATGATGCCATTTGAGAAGAACTACCCACTAAAGCAGCTCTTGCTTCACAATTAGCACCAATATGAGCACTGAAAATCAGACTTACAGATTTAGTTCAGTTGCAGCCCTCCTGTACTGAGTCCAGGACAATAATTTCATAAAACACTACAGTATCCTGTACAGCTGTGTCTAAATGGCATAACACTGATTGCCTATGACAGGAGGCATTTGTACTAAGGGATTTCTGAAAGCAGTACAGTATTTCTTTGTGTGAAGTAGCTGAGAAATAATACTCCTCCCTCCCCCCACCTCAAGCTTCTTTTCTTTTGTGCACTGCCAAGCAGAACGGACCCAAAAACATGCTCTCTTTATTCCTTAACTGATGGAAATTACATTAGGGAGAAGCTCAGCATAAAGGAAGTTTTGGCAAGGAATGTGTCTTTTATGTTACATTCCATAAAACACTCAAAGATCTATTGACCGATATTTACAAAAGGATGTTCTTCATACAGCTGTATGTGGTGGCTGCTGCAGTGCTGACTTGACCTCCACTTCAAACTGGCGATATAAAACAAAACATTTTTAAACATACTTGATATAAGTAATTTTTTAAGAAACAGAGACCTGAAAAACCCAGCCGAAGTCCTATTCTTTTACATCAATATTTTAAAATAATGGTCCCTACACATTGGAAAGAAATTCCAACTTACGTTTCTGAATATTACACAAAATAGAAGTAATCTGAATTGCAAGCAATTGGTTACAAATGTACATGGACTCTTTATTCCTAAACAAAAAATAACATTAACTACTGGACAGGCAAGCCTTACAATCTCCTCTTCTGAGCCTTGGTGACAGTTTTATTCCCCATTTTGTTCTTTTCCATTGGCAGCACTGATTTCCTGCCTTCCTCTGTGACTGCTGCAACTTGAAATCCAGAGAGCCTTTTGGTTTCAAACTTATGCTCCGTTTCCAGCGATAGCAACAGTGGTCTGGAACAGGTTTTGTTGGGAGACAGCAAGGAGTCAACAAACCGCACAACCGTGGGCAAAGCGTGCAGTGCTGCCTGAACAAACTTCGTTGCAAAGCTTCTCACAGAGTGTGCTCTGACCTTCAGCTACAGAGTTCTCCTTACCAGTGATGCTGTCACAACGCTCTAAAATCCTTTATTAGTGGTAATTCTTCCCCAAAAGGCACTCTTATCTGCACAACCATGACACCGTTTAGCAGTAATAGCGCTAAGAAATTTTCCACATTTGATAAGGATAAATAATTCACTGAAACACTCCAATTTCAAGTTCTTGCCCAGATACCGTCACAACATGATTTGAAATGCGTGAGAGGTTGTGTGTGGGAGGGTCAACACTGATGAGAATACAGCACACAGACCATCTTTAGTAGCCACAGCCCTGCTTGCCCAGACCACCATGTCCATTCTCAAGCAACGTGCAACTTAGTGACACAGCGATGCTGACAGTGAGCTGGACTTGGTGATGCCTCGGAAGAAATACTCTAGTTAATAGATGCAACTATGCAAAAAAAAAAAAAAAAAAAAAAAAAAAGCCTTTCAGTGACATGCTATTATTGAGAGGAGAATTTAACCTGTAACACTGTATTAACAAACCCTCCTCAACACAAAGTTCACCCCAATTCAGCATTCAGGAGGCACAGCTACAGAGCTGCATTTCTGGTAGAACAAAACAGACTACAACCCATCAGGCAAGGAAAACTACTCATCATAATTTCTAAATAAGTACTACTTTTAAATATAGCAATTGCAGCAAAGCTCTAAAAATTCATTCATATATCAAGATATTACTGTTTTGCATAAAAAGCAAATTCCTCCGCACTTCTAAGAGTTAGAAGCTTAAATATCTGGAAGGTCTTTAAAGAAATGAGCTTTCAAAACACCACAGAAACTTAATTTTCTTTATTCCTTTTGGCAAATTGAATCAGAACTGTTAACTGAGTCTCCCTAACTCTGGTAAATCGCTCGCTATACTGAACACAAGCAAAGATTAAAACCAGTCTAACCTTTGGGAGGAGTTTTACATTACAGACAAAACTAACATTACAAAATCAAGAAACTGAGCTGAAGCAATGACTCATCACCCACACTATCTCCCTAAATTTACTTCCCAAATTCTATTACTTCAGTTCTTTTGCCTGTAATTTCTGGAAGGAAGAGAAATGCATGATTGACAGCTTCAGTCACGGGGGTCTGCTCTCCCATTACCGTGCACGCGCTGCTCTCATTAATGTGCCCGGCTGTCAGGCACATGAACCCAGATGAGAGAACTGCATAGAAAGGAAACACTTTACAATGATTAGCAGTCAAAATGCCCCTTGGATAACATGGTAGCACTACTGCCAGCTTCTGTGAGTTTCAGTCTGCTTACTCTTGAACACGTTAGAACCATGCCCAAGCTGTAAAATGTCCATCTACCAGTGCTGCACACAGGTCTGTGAGTCACTGTGAGGAAACACCGGTCTGATATAAATCTCACTTTATTAATGTCTACCAAAACCACAATAAAACTTAAAACTTTTTATAGTTAAAGTTATGTCATATTCAGGAAACACTGCTTATGCAGTGAAGCACTTGTCAATACTGTGAGCAAATCAAAGCAACCGGGAAAGTTGGAGCTCCCAGCTGGAGTTGTGCATGTGAAGGTCACGCTGCCACGGAACTTGCCTTGCACAAAAGCACAACAGAAATCCATGCGATGCATGAGCTGCTTCCCTACCGCATCTCGTGAACAGAGAGCTGTTAGAGCAAGATCATTTTGCTTTCAAATGCTTGCCTCTTCCCCCATTTATCACTCAGTACACCTCTCTGTGCTAATTGCTTCTTAAACATTGCTCACGCTTAAAATTCAGGCTCAGCCTATACCATTTATTTCCCAATATAACTTGATGTTCAGAGTAAAACACATAATTACTGTATAAAAAGTTGTACAAATATAATTAAAAATAAGGTGGCAACTTCTTTCCCCCTACAATTCACTTTGCAACATACACGCCCTAATTAAGATTAAAGCTCCCAATTTATGCTGGTATTTCAGAAAGAACTCTTTGCTCTTGTTCAAACCATGGCTACATGAAAGGGACTTGTCAGCACTCAACTCCTACAGGAAACTCTCACTCTTTACAGATTGGAATGCGAAGAAAACCACTCATCAAGAACACAGGCAGGCTGAAGCCCCTAGGTGAGAGCTGCTGTGAGCAGCAGACTCCCAGGGGCACGCCTGGCAGTTCGTGTGATGGAGCTGAAAGCCACCGCCGGGGTTTCTGTCCTCTGCAGACCAACAAACAGGCAGCCAGCACTGTACCAGGCGTGCAGCACTGCACCAGGCTGCCACACGCGGGCTTAGTTCTAGCACTCATTAACTGTGTTCCTGAAAGCCTTTATTCTGCTTTATCAGATGATATGCTACTCCTCTAAGATCCAGTACAAAAGAAGGAAAGTAATTAAAACCTATGTTCAGGCAAGGCAACACGGCAATTCTGTTCCATCCATCAACTCAAGTAGGTAAGCACAGCACAATTATTTTCTTTGTTCTAGTATGAAATTAAGACCTCCTCCCAAGCAAATGTAAGATTAGGGGTGAAAACATCATTTTTTCCTCCTAAAAATTAATGGTAAACTTTTACCCAAGGACCTGTTGATACCAGCACCCAATACTGCTTTCTGAGAACACTGTCTTTTGCCAAAGGTTCAAGAGGAACCCATTTGGTTTTATTCTGCTGATGGCCACGAGAGAAAATGACTGCAGGAACTGGCATCAAGCCTGGAGCATCATTACCCTGTGTCTACTGAACTTGGGAAATGGCAATTTTTGTTCATACTTCTGACCAACAAGAAGCTCAGCGCTTCAGTGCAATGCTCGGGGTTAACTATTCTTGGAAAATACTTTTTTTCAGGAAGAATCAAAGTTCCAAGTTGTGCTGGTTTTATCTTCGGTGTGGAAGTGGCTGCCATGGTACACCACAGATTTATATGCACTTTTGACAGGTGGTCCCAAACTTTAAGCAGTTGGTACCTTACTTGAAGCTTTTCATTAGATATCCTGATAGCTGCTGATGGATCCCCACACCAGCTACAGCACAGCTTCTGAGTAGATTTAAGTACAAACAGCCTACAAAGCCATCGCTTTATAACACTGGTACAAAGACACGTGCCTTCCTCTACGACTGCATGATTTAATTGGAAGAGGTAGAAGAGAGATGGAAAAAAAGGGAAAAGCATAGCTAGGAAAGCAAGATCAAAAGTAGTTACAGAGGGGAGCAATTAGCTACTGCTGTTTGCCCTGAGTGGGTCAGTGTCTCATAGGGGGGGCACATACCAACCCCCACAAAATAAACAACTCTGTGCTAAAACATTGCCAACAACATGTGTACAGCACCAACACAGCAAAATGTCCATTAGGGGGAGAGAAACTTATCCTTGCAACAGATGCTGTGATTAAAATGGAAAGGGCTGTACAGCTACTCCTCATTTCAGCCCAAAAGCAAATTGCTGAACTGTAATTACTGATCAGTTTACTAAATAAGCACCAAGCTTTTACGTCATAATTCTCCTAAAACCCTCAGCTATTACATAACACGTAAGACTGAATTTACATGGGCTACTTTGATTCTGAAACATCAATGCTCATTCATCCCGCAGAGACCCAGCAGGACAGAGTTTACCATCCCTTTTAAAGTCAAACACAATGTGATTTTACTTGCTCTTCAAGATTAGCTCAATGTTTGCACTTTTGCATGTCAGATCAGTTTTAAAGACTCCCTTTCAGAAGTTCCTGGAACTCACTGTATTTGCCACAGCAACAAAGCCACAGGAAAGGTCGCTTTGTTTTTATATGTTTGCTTTGTTTTCTTTGTAAAAGTACAGTGCTTTCTGGCATGCTTTTCACAGGCACGTTTAACAGACCAGCAGTCCAAACAAAACCAATCTGTTTCATCAGATTTACTGAGTCCATATTGTGAACAGACCATAGATTTGCCAGGGGTACGCTGAAGTCATTATCCTCTGCTAATAAATCTCACTGTAAAACTCTGCAATGCAAATAGTTAATCCTAGCTAGTTCATGGAACACGCTGAAAATAAGCAAGCTCCGGGTGGCGTTATCACTACACTTTCTAGGATACTACCAGACATCTCAGCCTCGATACCACCAGAGAGAAAAAAATCTCCAAGTTATGCTTGGAAACTCCTAATCCATAGCAGAGCAAAGAATCACAGGTTTCACAGCCCTTTCCACTACCTCCAGAGAACACGAGCAAAGAACAAAACGCCATCCTGTCAGCTCCGAGAGAGCCGTTCTGCTCTGCTACCCATCAATGCAGGGCATGATTAAGTCTTAATTCCTGGTGCCAAAGACTTCAGATACAGAAGTAAGCCATTCATTTCCAACCAGGATCACACTTACCCCAGAAAGCGAGGAGGCCGACGGAGCAGCCCGCTCAGCTACTGAAACTTATTATGAAACGCTTGGAAGTAAGATTTCTTTCTGTAACAATATGTAAAAATATATTAAGTGGAAGCACCAGCAGATAATTATTTGTCTAAGGGTAGGCTTCATGAAGAAGCAAGAAATACCTGGTTTGGATGACAAATCATGTCACATTATTAATCCTTAAGAGTGGTAAATATTTCAGGTTTCAAGAGCCAATTAGAAAGGCCAGCATTTGTCTTCTTCTCTGCTTCTATCCTTAATATCTTCTGCAATCTGCTGTAGACTAATAATTGAAGGAAAAGATACAAAGGTTCATCAACAGGAAAAATAAGCTAGGTGTAACAAGAGGGGGTCCAGACTAGAAAAAAATTACCTCTACCTGTTTTGGTTCTGATGACTATAGCCTACCTTAATCCAAAACCTAATTATTTGGATTAGATTAGGAGAGTGGATTTCGCTGAAATGCCCAGGCAAACCACATGCAGTTTCATATTTGGGGCATACGGTTATATTTCTTTCCCAAATCCCTTTTAATTCCACACAAGCATCTGTAACTTCTTTTTCCCATGACAGGAAATATTTGTTCTTCTGCAAAAGTTTAAAAACCAAAATCACTGCCTCTAAACCCTGTTATTTGGCGTTCATTATTATTCATTTGCTGCACCTGAAGTCACTGCTATTACCAAGAATCCGATACATTCTACAGTTTTTCAAGTGAGGAATGTTTTATGGGATAATTGGTTTTTCGTTGTTTTTTCAAGTGGTATGTGCCTATGTTCCGTAAAAAGGCAAAGCAGCAAATAAAATACCCATCTCTGCCAGTGCATGAGATCGTTCCACCCAAAAAGCAAAATATGGGATGCCACGCAGAAGCAAGATAGCAAACAGACCAGACATGAACGCACAGTAAGGCAGCAAAGAAGCAAAACCGACCCGGTAACGAAAAACATGCCTCCCATGTAAACATTTTCTGATAGTAGAACAAGAACCTTGTTTCCACACTTGAACACCCAGCCAGCCCCTCCTATAACTGGTTTAACTCATCCAAACTGGCTCCTGGATATGTTAAAGCAATCTTCAAGAAGAAGCATTAAGAAACAAGTAAAATCTTTTCTCTTAACTGCTGCGAGAATCAGGATACCAAAAATGCATTATCAAGTACAAAATAAAACAGATTCCACCTCAAATACCTACATAAACAAAAAACCTCTTGCTAGAACCGGGAATATAATTTGGATCATTTGCTTCTGTACCATTCTTGGAGGCTGCACTGAGTAGACATGTACAGCTCGCAATTTACTTCCAAAATACCCCCTGAGGAAAAGATCCTCTGAAAGATTTCCTAAATGCTCGTTTGTACACTATGTGTTTTAATTAACGTACAGAATAGAAATTACCATTTAGATAAGATAATGCTCCCCAGCCACCCCACCCTTGCTTCCTGAAACTCTGCCAGGTTTATCAGCCCTTCATCCACTCATTTTTGCTAGCAATCCTCAGGCCCCAGTTAGCATTAATTCAGCTGCAGTTGGAGGGTTTCTCCAAGGCACTCTCTTCAATTCCAAAGTGCATGAACTGCTTAATTTGAGTGCTCTGTGATTCGAGTACTTTAAATAGAAAAAATACTGCAGGAAATTACAGACTTGCTTATGTGACTGCTCCAGTAGGTGCACAGACAGAGAGAGCTGCATGCTCCAGCCAACAGTAAGGAATGCAAGGACACCCCATAAAGCCTTCGTCTCCTGGCTGGCATTCCAGAGTTCATGTGCAGAAGTTGTAGAACCCACAGTGGACAGTGTCACAGGAAGAGCTGACCCAAACCCTACTCAGCAGCCAGGCCTGCAGTGAGGAGTCATGCAGACAATCAAGAGATAGAAAGACGCTGTCTGGCCATGGAAATACTAATGGGATTTACAACCACCTTATGCAGATGATCATCTTTTCTCCAGTTCCTTTCACTACTCTTTGTTCAGCATGTGTCTTTTTTCCCTTGGTCAAGTGCTGAATGTCTTTGTATCTCCTTTAATACCTCATACTTCTAGTCTCTTATGAAGAAATCCCGATGTGGTAAACATTCACCACTGACACCAATAACATATGGTAAATTTCTTACCAAGCAAGTATTTATTCAGGCCTCCCAAACTCAGGGTCCAAAACAGAGAGGCAGACGCTTCATTTTGCAGAATGTTTCTTGACTAAAGGATTCAAGGTGGGATCGGGGATCCTGTGGCTCTTGCCACAACTGATGGGCTCAAAGTCTCCATTTATGCCCAAGGTACCAGTACTAACCCAAACCTGCCGAAGAGGATGCTGTGCAAATTCATTAGATAATGCTTGAAAGTAATTGAAGATATGTGATAACTGTTCAGAGTTATTAGCATAATTCAAGTATAATTTACCATTCCTGAAAATATTACACAGATTTTGAAGACTACACCTACTACATGTGTACATAAATACGTTACATTTAAATTTTATATATTGCATGGAAAATGTCTTGTCATGATTTTCTGTGGAGTGCCATGCACATCTGAAAGATGGACTGAATAAACTGTACTTTACTGTACTTCTATTATAGTGACCAGATTATGATCTCCTAAGAAATGCAAGTTTTCCTTGATAGCAGAAATTGAGTCAGAGTTTCAATTTCAGTGAAGGAAACCATAAATTATGGTACCAACATGCATTATGGGCAGAGGCAAGTGCAATAAACTCTTGAATAAACAACTAAGTAGAACAAAAAACTTTCTGTTTTGAATGAATACCTTTGTACCTAAGTGAGAAAATTCAAACTTTTACAATGGGCACTCAAAAATTCTTTTTGATTTCACTTTTATAACACCTCTGATAATGAAACAGCGAACTAATTTCATCCTATGCAGAACTGGCATGCAGCATGCAAAAGCACGGCAGAACTAACAGTTCACATTTTCTTTACAAATAACGAACCTAACTAAAAGTTATAAGGGTGGAAGAATATCCTTACAAAGAACAAAACCCA
The DNA here is from genome assembly GCF_002078875.1 of Numida meleagris. Taxonomy (NCBI): domain Eukaryota; kingdom Metazoa; phylum Chordata; class Aves; order Galliformes; family Numididae; genus Numida; species Numida meleagris. The sequence continues at coordinate 44,869,286 of NC_034414.1, forward strand.
AATCCACTCGAAAGGTGAAACACTTAACATGCAAGATCTAACTAGATTTATAGTAACCTGCCAAACTTAAATTTCCACAGTTCATGCACTGAATAAAGGAGGAGACTAATGTAAAAAATATATATATTAAATGATTATATAATAGGAAGAACTGCATTCTGAAGTACACAAAATAGGAGAGATGAATTAAATTTGCATCGAAAGACATAAGCCTTTATTTTTTTTTTAGACCTGTCATCTACTTACAGTAGACAAATCACTACCAATAGCTAATTAACCTGACAGTCAGCTTTGTAAGGAGAATATATTACGGCACAACAGCAGTCTGACATGGTTCAGCAAGTGCAGAAGAAATACGACTTGTGAAACCATCACCACACAGCACCGCAATGAAAGCTGGGACAAACTTTGTGTTGGTCTAACAAGAAGAGCATGTTGAAATCTTCCCCAACTTCACATTTAGTCCTGAATTCATTAGAATTAGCTAAATCATGAGTCATTTTGTAAACGTAGTGCTCTGTGCAAAACAGTTCTTTTCCAGCTCACAGAATCCAAGCAGAGAAGAATGTACATTAAAATCTGAGACAGGTTAGCCGGACGCAACCAGACTTTTCTAAAAACATTTTTAATCCTAACCACAACTCATTCCACCTAGTCCTGAGCATGTTTCTTCATTCTTTCTTCAGTCTGAAAGTTGTTTTTCAAATTGCCTAAAACTGGGATTCTCTTCCCTTTCGAGAGGTCATCCTGCTCTGCCCTTCGTGGGGCACTCCTGGCACTGGGGATCCCAATGGCCCCCATGCAGGGCTGACCACAGCTCCCAGCCATGCGCCACCTGAAGCCTCCTGCCCAGGGAAATTCTGCTCATGAGCCACTGAGAGGACAAGACAACTCCAATACAGAGGAAATGTATTGCTTTAGGATCTGTTTTCACATACCAGGTCTGCTCTAAGGTACATTTTTTCCTTATTATCATTTTAAACCAACCTTCAGCGGAAAATATTAGTACTGAAGGACTCTAAGTACTGCCACAACATCTCAATTTGTTCAGATAAACTCAAATAAAATGTAAGAGATGCCTTCAGTTAGGCTAATATTCACTGTCATCATCTTAAGCCATTGCACTCCATCTGTGGATTGCTAAAGAGCCATCCAGCAGACTTGTAAACTCGCACATTTCATTTGGGCCTTTTACATTTCATTTTCCTCCTCTTGAAAAATAAATATTTAAGTTTTTGTGTTGCAGTTAACCACGGAGAAGTAAAGTATCAGTCAAAAACTCAGCAATGTCTGTTCTGGAAGTTTTGCTCACAATCCTCCCAAGATCAGGAGCTAAGGGCTACCTGGAAGAGCTTTATGTGTCACTCTTTGGGAAACTACTCAGGTGAAAGGCAGAGGGGGCATCTCTAAAGGCAGTTGGCAATTCATGAAACATTTACAACACAAATTTCAATACTACTGACCTATATGCACCTGCAGCTCTGGTAAGACAGTAACTGCTGATCTTGGCAACACGATTTCAGAAGGATTCATTTCAGAAATCTGCCAGTAACTATGGATCTTGTTCTTTAGAACTCATTGGAGCTTTGCTAATCCATGGTGACCAAACAGAAAAGCCATGGAGCCATGACCTTGCAGTATTGCCTAGTCACGGGATTTTGCTCCCATCAAGTTCTTCCCCTTGCCATTTCTGCCTTCAAGTACTAAGCAGTTCATCAGATTGTACTGGGAAGCCAAGGGTTTACTGGGTGCCTTAAGCATCAATTTGAGCAGACAGTACCAAGCGGCTTCTCTTGTCTTCTGGTATGAAACTTCACTCTGAATACCCATGTGCACACAGGGTGCCTTTCCAGGATTAATTCTGGTCAAACCATTGAGAGCAAACATCAGTGCTGTTCTCCAGAACCAGTGTTGTTCTCCAGATGTATCAAACCCTTGCTTAGACACCAGGTTGGATATTTCAGGCCTCATGTTCTTACACCTACTAGGGAGGCTTCCTCTGCAGGTAAAGAGTAGGAGCAGCTGTATCTGGGCAGGATACTGTACCCTATTAAAAGAAGCAGCCGAGTTACAGACACAGAAAAGGAAGTAGGGGAGATGAACTAAATCTACAGCATGAAAAGGATTACTTTCCTATACGACTACAGATTTATTTGTACGTGCTCAATATATTTGATAACACATGTTTATATATAAAAACATTTGTTTAAATACACACACAGACACTGACATTTGTTCACACAGCTAATCAAGCTGTCTGGCCTTAGCTATTTTATCTTTGCCTCCCAAGGGAAACAATGTGTTGTTCTTGTTTCAGGAGAAACAACTTATTTGTTAGTATCAGAAAGTGAACCATGGAACTCAACATGTGTTTCACAAAGCAGCATATCCTATTATAAAGAAAAACAACATGTGCATTCACATAAAACAAAGAAGCTCTGTTGAAAAGCTTCAGTGTAGGGATGTACTGTAGAAATATGGAATTAAAAGACATGCAGTAAGTATTCTTAATATCTACATTACAATTATGCATATGCGTAAAATTCAGGACTGGACTTTCCCACTGCTACGTGAACAACTTTAATTTCAATTTCACCATATCCTTCCTCTGCATTAGAGAGCACCGTAATGGACCAGACATAGAAATAAACATTGTCAGAGAGAAAGTGAACGTATTAGCTTTATTTTATGCAGTTGCAACTACTGAGAGACTTTGACCTTTAAAAAGAACTAAAACTTTGAGAAAAAACACATAAAAAGAAGCCAAGGATCTCATAATGGTATTTCCAAATTGATGGAAGCTGTTCCAAGATAGCTTGAATATAGACTCATATTTTCTTTGCTAATTTGTGGTCAGTATTAAAAACATTAACAAGAGGATCAATTATTTCACCAGCTTAAAAGTCTTATGGACTTCTGCCAAAGATCACTTATGTACAAAAATGGGAGTTTATCTCCTGCTGATTTGAGAGGACTGCTTTAAGAATGGATGCAAATGCAACTTATCTTTCCTTTAAAAGAGAGAGGAATGGCAGGAAGAAGTGTTGTATCTACTGCAGGCTCATGTTTCCAGCCTACTGCCCCAGCAGGTGCACTTCAAGCAGACTGACAAGGATAGTGTAAAGGATTACTTACCCCAAAAGGAGTCTCAGATTTGTTTCTTGGGTTCCTGAATACGCTGTACTTCTACTAATAAAGGGAAAAAACCCGCCTCCTTCTCTCTAGAAGACTCACATCAGTTTCAAGTCTGCTATAAATGACAGCAATATAAAGCGATGCGTGAGAACGAACTTCAGCGATCCCAGAGCTCTGCATACTCTCAAGTGTACAACTGAAGAACTTCTAGCGGTTAAGTTTTATTCCAATATCCGAAACCAACTGTTTTTTCCACATTTAGCTTAAATAACACACAACATGAAATGTGCATACTGTGAACCACCCTTCCACTTTAAGATACTCCCTAGTTTTCTCTAGTGTTCAAATAACATTAAGCTCACCTAGCAATATGCAATTTCCATTAATTTACCATTTCTTGTTGATGCCTAAGAAATGCCTTTTATGGAACCAAAAACCTACCAATCTTCAACCAGCAGTACCGCAGTCAGCTCAGACCAGCAGGCAGAAATTCTTCACAAGTTGGAAAGGAACAATTATTGCCTATGTTAACCACAGACACCACTAACACAAAAAACACAAGACACAAACATCTCTTAGATTTGACCACCGTTGCTGCTTTTCCCATAACTTTCTTCTGTTCACTGGTTGGGAAGCCTCTGTCTGCAAAGGGATGTCTAACTGCCCATGGCACAAGACAGTCCTAGCACAAGAGCTTCTTAAAAATTCCAAGAGTTCTTCTTTTAATTCTCTCAGTGTAGCTGTATCTCCAGAAACCTGACATGCTGTCAAGGAACAGCCCAACTTGACAACAGCTTTCCTTGTTCACAGCAAACTACACACCACCAGAACTGCTCAGTGACACAATTGCAAAACTGTTCTTATTTTAGTCATCTCCACGTAAGGCACAGACGCATGCCTCTCTTGTGGCTGTACTCTCGAACAGAATCTACAGTTACGAAAGCCAAGATTACTTCTAATACAAGCCACCTTCAGTGTAGGAATGCCAAACAGTAGCAGGCTCTCAGCATGGAGCATATGCTCCAGCTCATCAGCCCAAAGATCCTGATGGCAACAATCACAGTAATTTTACAGTTCTGGAAATCTTTACATACTGTACCATGTCCCATGTTACTGCACGCATCCTACTGCTCGTTTCTAACCATGACCTGCTCAGAGCACTGCTGCTGTAAAGCCAGCACTAGGCCACGTCCCTGATGTGGGCCACCGACCTCTCCTGCTCCAACCCAGTCTAGCTGGAGGTGGGCTAGCCCCACATGTCATTGATAGGACAAGTTTGACACACGCTGCTGCCAGACTTGTCTGTGTCTGTGGGGACCAGGCCACTGGGCCTGTCATTACCAGCAGCCCCTGGGAGATGCTCTCCGTGCCCCTGGCATGCAGAAATGCTGGGCACGGGCATGTGAGCCTCAAGCTCTGAGCAGGGAGCAGCTCCTGGTGGGAAATGGGGAGCACTAGAGTATACAGGCTGGCAAGGAGAAGGGCACTGAGCAGGAGCTTGCTAAGATCAGCTCAGTCATTTAGCCGTGTCCCTGGAGAGCTGCTACCTGCAGATGAGCTCAGCACTGATCTGGGCAAGGAGCAGCCCCTCCCGCCTCCCCTCCAGGCTTTGGGGAACCTCTCCTACCCCACACTATTAACTGGAGCGGCCAGGCCAGGCTGCAGGGACTTGTAGCAGCAGTTACTCCTCCCTCCTGTGTGTACTTCCAAGTGCTGTTTTACTGCTGCCGCTCCCGCTGGAGGCAGGGCAGCCATACCTCTGTGCCCATGCATGGCAGCACGGCCGGCCTGCAGCAGGCACCCACACCCTCCAGTTGTCAGGGAAAGTAAACAAAGGCAGTAAACTCTGTCCCGAGTCACCCAGGAGCAGGAACTTCAAAGTCACTCCGAGGGACTGTTGCAAAATACACAAACTTATCTGCAAAGATAGCAGAAATGTCTGTGCAGATCTAAAAGGCAAGTCACCGAGTTTCAACGGAGTGGGACTTAAACTTATCTTGGCATACTCTGCAACGTGAGCTAACATGAACAAGACCTGTCTGCTGCACTTCAGCCTTTCTGCTCTTCAACTTCAAAGCCAAAGGTGGCTCGGGAGTCCTGTGCATGGGGAACACAAGCAGGCAGCTGCCATGCTTTCCTCGTCATGGCTCTGACAACCATGTTAACACAGCCACACTTAAGGCAATTACTAAATCACAGCTTTGGCCACTGTATTACACACTTAAGTAGAAAAATAAGAATAAAAAGACTATCTACACGCTGTACACCTAATGCATAGCACCCTGTTTACAAGTGCACTACACAGAACACAGATAAAAATGTCATGACAAAATGACTGTTTCTGTAAGGATCACTTCAAAATGCTGTATGTGGCTGCTACTGTCTACTGAATGCACACAGTGTTTCCAAACCCGCACACAAACACGAGTCCCTGCCAGCACCCTCAGGACTCCAGCAGCCTAGCCAGGGCTTTACCCACTTTCTCAAACAAAGGCGAGCTCTGCTGTTCAAATTACTCCCTTTGGGATGTGCTGTACAACCCCTCCGACTTCATTTTACTTCTTTGGTAATACCACTGCAAACACACTGAATGCTAATAATAAATAAATTATTCAAATATTCTGTCTCCACGGAGGCAGCATGTGAATCATCTTCCTGAAAGGGAACTCCTGAAGAAGCTGTCAGGTCCCCTTCACTTGGCAGGGGGGAAACTGATTTAAATAATTATGCACTGTGAATGAAAACTGATTTACTGTAACAAGATAGTAGCTTTGCCGTTAATTCAATGGGCTGACCAAAGCCAAGACGTCAGCAAATGCAGAGCATTTACAGATACCACAGCTGAAAGGAGGGTGGGGACAGGTGCTCAGAGAAGAAAAATTTGAAGAGAAAACATGGTGAAGCCACCAAGTTTGGCGCTTTCCTGATTAAGGCAGTACACTGCTAAACACAGCTGGATACTCGAAACCCCAGTCTCCACAAAACAGTCATTTATGGAGTTAAGAGCCAATTTCCAGACATATCAGTAAAAGTAAGGAGCCCAATGGAACTTCAAGAGAAAAAAAACACCCTGCAAAAGCTAACAACCAGCAATGTTGTTCTAAAAGGTTAAGTTCCCTGCTGCTAAAGGTTCTCCCATTAGTGAAGCATCAAAACAAGATACAGAGCCACTGTTTGTAGACTGACAGCTGTGGCCAGTGCAAAGCACTGTTGTTACCACCATCATTTACCAGGAAACAAATGAATTACAACCCCACTCAGAAGTACTCAGATTGCTGGGAAATACGAGACTCCCAAATACGCATTAGAAAATGAATGTTCAGTTAGACTTGAGCATAAGGATCTTGCCCAAGGTGTATTATACATGAGAACACTTGAAATGGACTGCTTTGCATCCCTTTTATAGTTCTGCAGGCCTCTCTTCTCATGGTCATCATTACATTTACGTGCTATCAACGTTAAAATATTTGTAATAGAAATGCTACCTTGCCTTGTTAGTTTTCCTTTGCACATCCAGGTAGCAGAAGAAAACATTTCTCTCCTCTGCACCTCTCCCCGCTGCCTCAGATTGCACCTGCCCTGCTCATGCAACAGGAAGAACAGGTGAACTGAATTTCCACCTCTACAAAGAAGCCCATGGTCCCTGTGGCATTTGCTGGTGGATGCTGAGCAACGGACCCCAATTTTTCATGGTATTAGAGAGAGAACACAGGCTTCTTGCAGCCCTGTTGCCAGCTTCCATCTTAAAGGTACTGAGAGCACATCCCCCCAGGCCTCTCCAGAGAAAAGACTGAGTACCTGCTATTGGCAGCACTTCTCCAGAGAAACTGATCCTACTTCTGTTATATATTTCCTGCTGTGTCACTACTAACACAAAAAGCAGGCTGAACATCTTGATTTATAAGAGCAGGCAATTCTAATTTAGCCTTTATAAGGGAAACCAGGAACAGTTGCACCCTTCTCCCTCCTCCCACTGGCTTACTTCCACCTCAGTAAGTGCTTCTATTAATAGCCAATACTTGGAAATGTGAAGTCCCAAATCTGCTCTCTTATTTCTCACAATGATTCACTCACTGGACGATGGATTAAATGGGCAGTTTGCTCAAGTCAAGGATTCTCATGCATACTAAAGAAGGGAAACATCTCTGTATGAATGTGCAGATGTGTTCATGAATGAGTGGGCTCCTCATCTCTTATGTAAGTCTTCTAAGGACCAGTCTACACACATTTTGAACAAATAAACTTTCTAAATAAGAGATACAGGTTTTTTTGCTCTCTCAAATATTACCACGCTTTGGCCATCTCCTGAAAGTCTCATGTTATGCCAGTACATTAAAACGTGGAAGTCACCATCTTCAATTGAGGGAATCAAGGGTCAATACTCTTGCCTGCAGCAGCAGTGCCCAGAATTTCCACGCCCACTCGGCAAAAAAATTCCAGTTGCTGTCTCCTACTGCTCCTGATGATACTTGCTGGGAGATGTGTTCCATCTCCCTCCTTCAACAGCTTGCCACAGGCAGTGCCCATCATCTCCAGCTACAGCAGGGGCAGCTAGACCAAGGCTGTTCATGCACACATTGGTGGAACCATGAGCCAGAGATGGAGGTATAAAACACTTTCCCAGAGGAGCTGAGCCATTCCTGTGTGAGAGCATATCGCTTGCTCTGTTCTGGTGAATGAAGATGCCTGTTCTCACAGCTGGTGGCACACAGCTAGCAAAGCGGTGTGTGAGTTCCAGGGAAGACAGCTGCTTCTTTCTGGGGCTCCCCCAGCCAGGTGAGACCAGAAGCCACGTATGACTCCTCACTCTTCCCCTCTCATGCTCGGCAAATGGGAGAGGATTTTTGCTGATCATTTTTTCCCCTTTCTAATTAAAAAGGATTCACTAAAGGAAAGCTCACTGAAAGGACGGCAACTCACTGAATGCAGCAATCCTGTGCAGATGCAAGCTGAGCTCTGGAAGAAACATTTTTCACATCTCTGGAATAACAGCACATGACTTTGATGTCGCATCCACATGCAGCAGAATTAAACGGCACTGCTCATCAGCAAAGCGAGTGGAGAAACCACCATAAGCAGACTGTATGGGGAGATCATGGCTGTGCCTGCAGCTGACCAGAACTGCTGGAAGCAGTGCTCCCAGGTGGTGACCCAGTCACACTAAGAAGAGCCATCTCGGCCTTCAGCCTCATGAACAGCGTGCGGATGACCCATGGTCACTTCCTTTTGCTAGGAAATGAAGAATCACTCACCCTGCTATTGCAAGGGTCTGCTTCTGCTGCGCTTTGGCCAGAAACACAAGACCCAAGAATTGCATTAAGACTGGCAGGCATACACTTGCCTTAAAGCACAGGGAGGACACTGTGCAGCCAGTGCGCTGAACAGCCATGGGGCTCCTGCATCTCCCAGGGCAGCTTCTGCAGCTCTCACACTCCTGCTTCAGTCCTCAGCAGGATAGGAACTGCATCCACAGACCTCTGCTTTCAAAGCACAGCGTCCTGTTTTCCTGACAGCTGTAATTATACCCACAGGAACCATCTCTGGACACTTCCTTGAAACTCAGTACAGAATAAATTTGATACAAGAAGACACAGTAATACGTTGCATTTAGTTTCAGTGTAACAGCAAATAAAACAAAGACCAGTGAGTTCCAAGTGTTTTTTTTTTTCCAAGATGAAAGTTTTATCTTTAAGAAACAAACAAAAGCCCTCCACAGACCAGATACATCTTCTTACAGGTGGCACTCCCACAGCTGAAATTCATGTATGACTGCTGCTAAAAGTTATGTTAAAGATGTACTTTTAATTTATTCTGGGAGAACGTTAGATACATTGAGAACAAAATAGATTTATTATTGCAATTGATTTATGAACAACTGCATCCTCAAGGCGATATCCTGAGCTTAAAACTCAAGACCCATGCAGAGGAAACAAAACAGATCTTATCTGAACACAATACATTAGTTTCAAGGCCTTGAAATTAATGAGAATACAACCGCACCTATCTCCCAGCACAAATTCCTGAAGAGTTTAGTACACATCCACATTAAAGGCTTTTCTTGTGCCATACATTTTATGAAATAAAAAGAGATATGTGAAGACAGCAGAAAATGGGAAAAAAACAATGGGAACAGAGGTTATCAATAAAGAAGATGAAAAAAAATTAAGCTATATTTTGAAACAAACTACGCAATATGTATAATAATGAGTTACAAATTCCTTTGTAGGATAGGTAAAGCTGTAAGAGCAAAATGGTGTATTTCTTTGTCTTGGGAATCCTGAAGGCTAGAATGCAGCAGACTCCTTGGATGTATAAATCAGTTCTGAGAGGAGAACCTGGTACGGCTGGTGTCCTACCTATGTTATGTGTTGCATGGCGTTTCATGAGAAAATCAAAGAGAAAAGCATATAAGGTGCAATTCTCACCTAGTAGAAGGAGCTCAACATTTGCAATAGCGCCAGTAACTTACTCAACAGCAGATTTATCATTTCATAGAATCATAGAATGGCTTGGGTTGGAAGGGACCTCAAGGATCATCAAACTCCAATCCCCCTGTTGCAAGCAGGGCTGCCAACCTCCACATCTAATACTAGACCAAGCTGACCAGGGCCCCATCCAACCTGGCCTTGTACACCTCCAGGGACGGGGCATCCACAACCTCTCTGGGCAGCCTGTTCCAGCACCTCATCAGTTACTCTCTTGGTAAAGAACTTCCCCCTGATATCCAGCCTAAATCTTTCCTCCAACCTAAAACCATTTCCCCTTGTCCTGCCATTATCTACCCTTGTAAAGAGTTGACTCCCCTCCTGTTTGTAGGCTCCTTTCAGGTACTGGAGGGCTGTAATGAAGTCACTCCACATCCTTCTCTTCTCCAGGCTGAACAAGCCCAGCTCCCTCAGCCTGTCTTTGTAAAGGAGGTGCTCCAGCCCTCTGACCATCTTTGTGGCCCTCCTCTGGACCCTCTCCAACAGCTACCTGTCTTTCTTGTATTGGGGGCCCCAGACCTGGACACTCATCATTTGTTTTAATATGAAAGTTAATGCTAGGAACCACAGTACCATGATCCTCATAAAAGAAACTGAGGTAGTTATTTCATATCCAATAAAATTATAGTCAAAATGAACACAGCATATATATTTTGGGAGATGTGTTCAAAATTATTCAGCAATGTACATGGAAAGACAGAAAGAAACAGAGCATTAATCCTGCTCACATCAAAGACATTATGGACACAGAATTGCTACGAGTTTTAGCATCCCTTTCTCCTCATTTGCTGTTTTGAGATACACAGATAACTGGTTTCTCTTTATCTTTGGAGAGGTACGTTAAATCTTTCACAATGATTGAGTTTACTTTGACAAACAGGTTGAGTATACAACAAATGGAAACCAGGAGCACCTGCTAGTCTTCCTTGGCTAAAAAAATACTGCTTACATTGTAGAATTGTTTTCTCTTCACTCCCCAAACCAAAAAGAGCATTATCTTTAACAACTCAGAAGAAATGTGGTATGACAAGTGCACATTTACCTTTACTAAAATTTCAGAATTATTCTGTATTATTTTCTGTAACACTCACTGAACGTTCTTTTCAGATGTAGTAAAATATTTATCAAGTAAAAATACTTCAAAATCCATTTGTTACCTAAGCTTTTGCCAATCAAACAGCAGTGATATAACATGAAACTGGTATGTAAGTCAGTATTTAATTCCTTCATTTGAATTAAGCTGGATATAAACATTGGCAGAAGAGACATAAGATGGCCAAGTAAGGTGGGACTTCAAAAAACTGTCCACACCTTCACCTCCAACCTCCCTGCAGAGACAGCATTCCTCTACACAAGTCTTGTGGAGAAGATAAAAGCAGCAAAGAGGTGGATGTACTATTCCCATGCAACCTGCTGAAGCCCATGCATGGATGCCCTCATCGTTGGGAAAAACAAAAGAAAGAAAAAAGGAAAGACTTTGTTATTTTGCTGTTTTACAATCAAAACCAAGTGCTAAAAGATAACTTTCAGAAGTTTTATCTTCACACTCTCATCCTTCCAGTCTCATTGCTGGATCATGTATATGAGAGTTCAAATTGGCTGGCTTTTCCACTTGTAACAGCAACACAGGATGCCCACTTGCTCCCAGGTCTTGAGGTTAGTTGCTTGAAAAAGCAGTCCTCTCTCTCTTCTTCTCTATTTCTTTAATATGAGGATTTTTTTTATTGTTTACCTCTTATTTGGAGAGACAGGGAAGAGCAGAGAAGAAGAGAGTGGAGAACAGCACACTTTTTTTATTGGCAGAAGGTTCTGAGCAACAACTGAGGCAGCAAGGACTTCAAAAATAGCTGTACTTAGCTCCTGGACATCTTGCATCATATGAAGAAGTAAAACACAGCCATACAAACTTGATAAAGCAGCTTACATTTTAAGAATTGAAATCACAAAAACCATATACGTGCAGGTAGACGTTTAAAACCAGAACAGCTGAACAAATGAATCAAGCCCATCTATTCACAATAGTTTCTTTTTTTCTTTAAAAAGGAATCAACAACAGAATTCCAAGACTGCAAAGACAGCAGATCTACCCTACTGAAATTAAATTCAAAGGCTGCCAGGCTCTACAATTTATACTGTTAAGAAATAATCCAAATGCCTTAATGTATTTAGAATACATATGAACAAATCTCAGCATTAGTATTAGATAACAGAATGATGCAAAGTCTTAAATACGTGCAAGTTGAAAAAATATTCTCAGGTGAACTACAGATGTTGGACTAGGTTGGTGTGCAGAAGGTGAGCAGTGCTGCCTGCCAATTATTCACCTGTGGGCCTAGTTGTGAGTAAGGCCTCATTCTAGGTAACTTGGATAAATGTTTGGAGGACATTACACAGCAATTTCTGCCACAAAAAAAAAAGCCATAAAACTCTTGGCACCATGTGAATAAACACAGAATTAAGACACTTCATGGACAGCTGCTAGCGAAGACCATAAAATCTTCTTTAACAGCCTAAGTTACTTCTGCAGCATACACAAATGTACAGAGTCTGGGGTAGCAGCCTTCTGTGCTCTCAAGACGCTTCTCTTAAGAATGATGGTAGTTCCATGGGCTTAGCAGCAGAATTATAAACACACTTCGCAGTGAGTAATAATATTGTCCATCTAAATAAGATATTTCAAATTCCTCTGCAAAGAGAAGCACCCTTACACACGGTAGCTTTCTGGAGAGAAATACTCTGTTACTGTTAATCCACTACGGCTCTGCTACCAATCTTTGAGTACCTTTAGATATAGCACAATTAGGGGGTAAAAGAAATTACATCTCACACAGAACAGCCTTGCTTCATCCACACAGCTTTAAGTGGTGTTACTGGAACATTTCATTCTGGGCATTCCCTATTCCGCACAAAGGTAAAAAAAAAAAACAAAACCACACACAAAAAAACACACCTTTGCCATAATATACTGTAAACAAATTAATAATCCGAGGAAAGAAACAAAGCAGCAACTTTTATAGACCACACTCACTTTATGCAGTGAATCATCATTTTCAAGACACCAGACGCGCAGTAAAGGAAACAGATTAAAGGAAACAAAAACAGTTGGTTACTTGTTGCCCAATGAATATTTTAAGAACTGTCCAGTTTGCAAGCAGAGGTATAGGTTAAGTAGAACAGTTACTCCAAGATGTAGCATCCATCACCTACCTTGCAGAAGAGCTCCATTTCTCTTGAAAAAGGTGCTTCCTGGCCAAATGGGTGGACCTGATGTGCTAAAGGTAATAAGAAATAAGTGTAAAGAAAATCTCATTCACATTAAATAATTATAAGTTACTATTTATATGAATTCCATTTTGTTTTTACAGCGAATGCAACTTCATGGCATTTTTGCCTTCAAGCAAGAGTCTAAAATTTCTCTTTAAAAATAGGTTAATTTTATTCAAGATGCATTCTCTTCATAAGAAGAACTCAGCACAGCACACACCCACACTCTCACTTAGAGGAAGAAAGAAAAAGGCTATTTGGAATAAATAATAATTAAAAAAAATAAGTTCAGAATTTTTTCAATTTTTTCCCAAATTCTCAGTACAGCAAATTCTATGCTTTCTTTCAATGCCATCCACTAAAACGCAGGGAGCTCAGGGTCCAGAGATCGGTAGGAGGCCCTGACCAGAGCCACACAGCCCACATCCCTGTGTTTCATGTTCCCCAACCAGCCCTGACACTGCCCAGCAGCAGCAGATCCAGCCATGGGCTTTCACGGCACTCCTGGCCCCATGAAAATAAAGCAAGAACCCACAGCTGAACAGAAAACTTCCCAGACAGAAAAGGCCACTTTTCTCCTTCCCTAACCAAGCAGATCTGTCTGACAGCCCATCCTCCTTCTGCCAAGCTCAGTGCCCCAGGAAAGCCCCAGGCTACGCCTAGGAGAAATAGCTAAAATCATAGGAAAGGTGTTACAGCATTGCTGAGGCAGGTGGAAGAGACAGGCTTCCTCGGACCTCCCCAATGGTCAGGAAACAAGCTTCCAAATAAGCACTCCAAGCTTGAAGACAATCATATGCATTTTACTACACAAAGCTTTTACTGAAGTTACTATCACTGAAGTACACAACGAGAATTGCCCTGCTCCCAAATTCTAGCAGAAATTAAAAGCAAAGAGACTAAATACCCTTCACTAAGATCAATATAAGGCAACTCTGCCTTTGCAGGTAATCCCCCTTGCCCTTTGGAAAGCCCCACGCGCCATTTCTGCTGTTACCTTTGTCTACCACTACAATGCAACAAAATGGAAAGCAGATGCTGTCTATTGCATTTACGGAATGAGCAAAGTTTTGATAAAATGCCATACATTGAAAAGAAACCCGCTATTTTTGCAATCATTCTGCAGAGACTCTCGTGCTAACATATAAAAACTTCAGCGCGTGGCTTATTTCAATAAAGTGTTAAAACACAGTCCATAAAAGGATCCGTGGCAATTACAGGAGTAATAAAAGCCTTCAATACTCCTGAACAAAAAGCAGAGTTCAGAGACACAGAGAGAGAGATTGAAATGACCAAAAAGAAGTTAAGTAGGCCTACATTCAGAAGTGCTAGAGTGCACTGGGGGGTGCACTCGTCTGAATGCACACACTCACTTCACAGGGCTTAATATAACTGATTGTTTGCATTTCCTATAGCGAGCGCCAGCTCCTCAAGTGCAGCTCCTCAGCTCACATGAAGGTCAAGGGCTGCTGAGAGTGTTCGTGCTCCTGCGAACAGGCTTGATGCTTTGTATCACGGCGAGTCCAGGGTAATGTGCGGGGCAGGAGCCAACAGGTTGCGAGTGAGAAGTGGCGGAGCAGCCCTCTGACTGCACCCAACGTGCTCCCCTTCCTGCACCCCCCTTACTTCACCTGCTGCTGCCTCAGGAATGAGGACTCGCAGTGCTGCACCTCCATGCATCTTCAAATCCAAACAGTGTTGGTGGAGCTGAGAACTGGAGCAGTGGCAGAAACCCAGGCTGCTGCGTGCTTCTGAGTGGGTGGGAGTGGGTTAAAGAGGAGAAGGGAAACCATATATTTGAATAGACAAAATGTCTCCACCAAAGAAACAAAGCAATAGTGATTTATCTTATTTTCCAATTTGAAGGCCCAAGGCTCTTGTAAAAAAAACTCCAGTCTGATTCAGCACAAACCCGCAAACTGAGAAAATTAACTCTGCCTTCCCAGGAAAGGAAGCTAAAGAATTCAAGCACGTAAATAACATTGGCAGTGACTGGTTGAGCCTTTCAAACAACTAACTCCTGTGTTTGTGGGGCTTTGCTTGAGTTCAGCTACCCCTGATCAGTGCTGGAGAAATCATCTTTCTATTCCCAAACTTTTGCCTATGAAGTCGCAGATGGCATTAATTATTAAAACATATTTCAAGCTGAGAAATAAGAGTTAGGCTATCTCTCACTTTAAAGTGTTCATAAGCTGCTTCTCCCTGTTTCAGATTAAGAAACCATTTCAAAACCTTCATTCTTCTAAAGATCATCTACAATAAAAAAAACATTGGATCCATCCCAGGCATTTTTCCAAATGAATTGTTTCTTCACTTCAGTCCGTAAGAGACTGGAGAACCGTGACTGCTTCTGCTATAACATAAAAATATGAAACCTGCTTTATAAACTTCCATTTGTAATCAATATGTGCTGTAAGATTAATGCTTATGCAGTTGGCATTACTAACAGCGGAGTTTTTCTCCAACCTGATGAACTAAACACACCAACTGAAGTCAAATTTCATTTCCAATCCATCCCCACACAACTAGTGAAGAAAGGTGGCTACTGGTTTGAACTGCATTGCTGCAGGAAGACCTGTGACCTGTGTGGGTTTGGACCAACTTAACCTCCCAGCAACAGACAAGCACAGTGTGCTTTTCTGGGGCTTGGATCAATAGCAAAGAGCTGAAATTGCAAATGAACATCTTGACAGAACACTAATTAGCACAGTTTATGGACAAGAGGGTATATGAAAACCCCAACAGTTACCTGTCAAGGACCATTGGTTTGATTTGTAGAAAACACGGTCACTTGAAGCATACCCTCAGCCAAAGGAATACCCTAGAGTGCAGCAGGATTTGTTGCAGAGGCACCAATTTGCTGCAACTGCCTACAGTGACAAGTGGGCCTGGATTTCTGCTGGAGGCAGCTCTTCCTCTGGAGACCTGACCAGCAGGAACCCTCAGTGCTGCTGGGCCTGGCACGGGAAGCTGCCTGAGACAGGAGGGCAGCAGGGATGCTGTGAGGGAAAGCTTTTCCATCAGAAAATGCTGCTTTGCTGAAACCTGAAACATTCCATGATTTGGGCATGGCTTTGCTGGAAGCTGCCTGGCCACTCTCAGGCACACAGAAGTCACCCCGTGCACAAGCCCCTTACTTCCACTAACAAATGCAGGCACACATTTATGAGATCATTCAAAGGTGTGCAAAATTTGAGTGACTTAAAAAAGGAAATGTATATTCTTTGTCTTCTGGAATTCACATTAGAGCAAGGGGACTGCAGATCCTAAAGCCAAGCACTAAAACAAAAAATAAAGCTGGAGTACGAATTCTCTTTCACAGTTGCAGCATTTCACAACCATGCCAAAACCTCTCACAGGCTTCTTTGTCAGAAAGGCCAGATTAATAAGACTTTAAAACCCCAAACAACTGAAAACTCCAAACAAACTCAATTGTGTGGGACTGCACACCACAATTAAGGGCTGACGAAAACACAGAGGCAGCAAATGGAGAGCAGTGCATGCGCTCCTGGCCTGCCTGGAGCACAACGGGAGGCGGAGGGAGGGCACAGAAAGGGTAACCAAACAGTGCGCCCAGCAAACATCCTGCAAAGATGATGAGCAACTGAAGCATCTCTATACCCAAGCCAAGGCAGCAGCTTTGTGAAAAGCTGTGGCAGGAAGAAATGCAACTCTCCCCGTCCTGACCAGCACAGTGACACCTGAGGAGAGATGGGAGAACACCAGCTCACGGCCGCCCCTTGTCCAGGGCTGGCAGCGCATTCAACATGGCAGTGGAACCTCATCTCCCAGGAGTGAAGGTATTGCTGCAGAGCCTTCATCACCAACCCATTCCACAGCTAAATTCCTCACTGCAGATTCACCTGCACTTCTGACAACCAGCAAGCTGAAGAGGACACCAAGGAGGGCATCAAACCTGGGAAGAGTGAGCTGCCTTGTCAAAGCAACCAGTAGAGCATCTTGCAATCATTCTTACATTCAAAATAGCAATAGGTGTTCCTGTCTGGCTGGAGTCCATGAAACCTTGCATCATCGGCAGCAGGGAACGTTGCTCTCGGAATGCATGTTCAGCTCCAGACGTGAGCTGGACTCAGCTTGCAGCCAGAAGGTGCTGATGGACACCCAGCCAAGCCGCAAGGATCTGATTTGTACCACTTCTTGAGAAGTCAGCTTTGGATGAGGAGATAACCGAGACAAACATTTCAGCAGAATATTTTTCTGGGAATACAGTACCCTTCAGTGCTTCAAGATGAGCAGCACTTCTTCAGGCCACACAACCTGGGTTGTCCAGCGGGCAATGGGAGAGTGGAGAGGTGCAGCCCTCATATGCTGCCAGGCGGCCTCCAGTGCTCCTCAGCTCTTCAGTCCCTGCACTATTGCCAAATCTCACTCAGCATTCTGCCCAGCCTGACTGTCCATGCTGGGCTGTAGCTTCCAGGAGCTGGTACCTGCCCAGCGCTGCAGGGAGGCCTCGGTGCTGTGCATCTGGCTGCACTGCAGCTACACTGAAGCATTTGCCACTCACAAATTTTGAGCAATAGGGGAGCATTTATATACTGCTGCACCTCTAACACCACGTTTTGTTAACAAGGAAAAAACCCACACAATCCCTGCCAGCAGCTCGCTGGCAGTTAATATCACAATTAGCTATCGCCTAGCAACAGTCAAGCAAGCTTCCTCTCAAATCGAAGGGAAAAAAAAACTCTGCCAAACTGGGCTAATGACAATACATAAAAAATAACTGGAAGGGACCTATTAAGGTATTTCCTGATTTTAATGAAATCTGATTACTTTAGAGAATTTAAAAATACAAACCCATTACTCTATCCTCTCAGATTTTCCGTAACTGACACTACATTATTCTTAAGAAGATTTATGAATTCACAATACTAGTTTCTAATTTATGAAGACTGATCTAATATTCTGGTAATGCTCCTCTTCTCTCTGCACTTCAGGCTTTTGTTGTCTCTCGGTATCTCTCAGTCACGGCGACAGGCGGCATGGAGACTTTCAGCTCCTGGATGGAGCCTCTCCTGGTTCCCCCAAGGTGCCTAACACATTTGCAAGCGAATAATAAAGATTCTGATCTCTTGCGCACTCTAAATGAGTTTTCTATATGTCAGGACTGCCAGAGGGATTACATCTAAATTTTTATTAAAGACAAAAGAAAAGTTGCACAGGAAAGCTATTCACAGATGAAACACCTGAAAATAAAATTTAATGTTACTTTGTGAAGGATAAAGTGGAAAGTTGGCTAGATCTTTGCATTCCTCAAATAGCCAAAGCCATTCTCCTGTCACTGTCTTCACTTAAAGTAAGTAAGTAAGCAAACAAGGAGGGAAGGAAAAAAGGAATAAAAAAAAAATCTCATATTTTTTAGATGTGGGATAAAAGGGGTGATGCCTGTTCTCAAGAAAAACACGGCTATGTGGTCTTTGGAGTCCATCAATGACTCGGCTGTGGTGCTTAAGGGACTGTTCTCACTGCTGAAGTCATATATGAAGCCTTCTTGTGCCCTGGTGAGGCCCCGTAGCCTTCAGCAAGAATTTCAGTCCTTCCAAAGAATTGAGTATGTATTCGTGGACAACAACGGAATAATTTTTCTTTAAAGAAATTAAAAAAAAATCCTTATATTTATAGAGTTGTTTCAAATATATGGCTATCTGAAGTATGACATGGAAGGACAAATAGAAACTTGCCACTAATAACCTGTGTTTAAGTGTTTTAACATATTTATTGTGAGAACATTCTAATTCTAGGCTGAACACTAGAATAGGAAAAAGTCCATATATATTTAGAAATTCATGGGGAAACAACCATCCCACATTACTTTCACTTAAAACAGATTTGTCTCCAGCAGGAATCAGGAGATGCCGGCTATCGGCCTCAAATTCTCATCCTGCCTCTACTTCTGAATCATGCTGTGACTCCAGGCAAGTCGCTTCTTTCTTCCCCAGTTTTATTTTTCTTCTTTTGGGAAGAGCAGAAATACATCCTTACCCACATAGTCCACATACCTCTGGGAGGAATAAAGAACTGTTAAGTAACAGCACGTTAGATGAGGAAAAAGTCTTTTGAAGTACATGCAGCTAAAAAAGGAGCAAGATAGCACATTTCTACTAGAGGACTGGTTGTTATTTTCCCCTGCTTTCCTCATTTTCAAGTAAGGAAAAACACTGCAGGTCACTTCACATACTGTAGGGCTGTCTTTCTCCTTAATCCACAGCTGTTATTACCTGGCTCCTAGGCTATTTATCACTGGATGAAATGCCGGTGGCAGTCGTCTGGGAAACTTGAGAACTGCACACAGCTGCCCATGCTACAAAACACGCCTGCAACAGCTCATGCAGGCACGGTGGGCTGGTCCCACGAAGCCCAGGTGATCCCGACTGCAGACAGCCAGTGACCTTGAGACCACTGCAGGCCTGGCCTCCTCTGGATTGCAGCTGCATCAAACGGTAACCTGGTCAGTGGGGAGAAGTCTGTCCCTTTTCTATTCTACAAAACCAGAAATGGAGCACTCTGGTTTTCTGATTACAAGCTTTGTCTGATGCAAAACAAGTGAGGGGGAAGAACACCTTAATTTTCTATTTGATATACAGAGTCTATTCAGAGTTAATGCTAAAAATTCTAACAAGGCTTTGGACAACCCTGATGCATCAGAGCAACTGAGCCACCAGCTAGGTGCACCATATACAAGCACTCTCCCAGTCTGAAACCCATCAAAACTTAACACAGCCTGAGATGGCTCAATTTACTTCTGTTACTCTGGTGTTCCATTTATTACAGTTGCAGAATTCCAGCAGCTCCGCCGGCACACCTGCCTGGATTTCACAGTTCTTTCTGTGTGAGGCTCCCACTTACATTTCCACCCATGGCGTGACCACGGCACGTCCATCAGTCAGACCTGAGATAAACAATAGACACATCCCTGCTAGGAACAGCTTGTCATCCATCGGTGAGAACATGGTTCTTGTTAAACACAATGATGCACCTTGAATATGCACAAAGATACAGACATGGACACTCCAGAGCAAATCTGATCTCCAACAAAACAGAAACAGATGGCGAAAAGGAAGAGGAGGCCTTCAAGTCCCCCACACAAAATGTTTCATGCCACTTGCTGAAATTCTTATTTATCTGCTGTGGTGTGACTCCTCATTCCATCAATTTAAGTACCAGCAAAACTCAAAACCAAGCATGACCTGCAGACTGCTGCCAATATGAACTCCCCTCTATCACTTTCTCAAAGCCAAGGCGCTTACCAGCAGAAATTTTCCATACTTGGTCTTTCTCATTAATCTTGAATGAATGTGGTTCAGACGATTCAGAACTAATCTGGCTTCTGGAATTACAGAAGCAGAGGACAAAACGAATGTTTAACCTCTCCCCTGGAACACTTAACCTCCCCCAGATGCTGAGGGTATTTTTCCCAGGGAAGCTTAATGTGCTCAGAGGCTCCGCAGCACGGCACGCTCCTCTGCAGCAGTGATGTGCGGCATTGGGCTGTGCAACAAACTGCTCGATGCACATACTGTAAAGTTAGGCAAACATG
Organism: Numida meleagris; assembly: GCF_002078875.1. NCBI lineage: Eukaryota > Metazoa > Chordata > Aves > Galliformes > Numididae > Numida > Numida meleagris. The sequence goes on from NC_034414.1 coordinate 44,889,725, forward strand.
GAAAATGTGATGATAATATTAATAATAAACAGAAGTCGAGTACTCACAGATACAGAGAGCCTCATTTACAGTTTTTGATTGTAGTTCTTCATGCGTATTGGCTACAAGAGCCCTGTATTCAGTGGTCACAGGCTTCTCCTATCCCCTAGAAGATAACTGCCTGAGGACTGTGCTGCACAATGTGAGAAGTGCTCAAAAGTCAAAGAATACACAGTTTGAGGGTGCTTCTATCATCAGCACACAAGTTTAACAAATAAACTTCAAGTTATCTGTAGATACACAACTTTAGAAAGGAACTGCTAAGGCATAAAAAATAACTATCAAAATTTATCTGGTTTCACTCATCCACGTTCCTGTGATCACTTAGTTTGAAGAATCCAGAGCTTTATTTCAGGGCTGCGGAAGGGACAGACCAACACTCACGTCACAACGTGTCTACAGCACCTGACAGGGGCTGCTCCACATCACAGCCTGGGTGGGAGCAGAAGACGGTATTTTTTGCATTCAGAAGCACTGTCGAAACCTCAGCTAAACCAGTCCTCCCACCCAAAGAGCTGCAGAGACACCAATTTCATGCACAGAAAGGAAAACATTGCTCAGAGGTAACAATGTGTCCCCAAGGATTGAGTAGGATGGGGCAGAGCAGGGTCATCCAGCTCCCCACCCCTGCCGTCCCTTGGCTGGGACCTGTACAGGACCTGTGCTTCCTAGGTCTCCAATTGCTAGCCCACTTTGTCCTCCAAACCAACTGCACTCTACTTATTTCTGCAGCAGCAAGAATCACAGCATCCAACCCCCAGTATCTTCTGCTGAAGATTTTCAAAGCAGAGCTATGAAATAATGCATTTCACACATTCTGCAAATCTAACTGTAAACGAATGCTCAGAGGACTTCATTTTTACTCGTTTTTAAATTATCTTTAGCCACTTTCATCTTGGCAAAAAATAAACCTCCCACCTGTAATGGGAAATAACATTCAGCGTGCATCTTTTTCCCTAATTCTTAACTCTCAGAACAGCTGTTCAGCCTGTTGAGAATACTAACACTGTACTTAACAGCATTGTAATAATCTTCTCAAGTTATAGTTTTACCTGGATGAACGAAGAAACTCACCAAGGAAAAGAAAAGCTGACCTTTCCATAATTTATAGCAACAACTCACACATCTACTTTTAAGCCAGCAATTCTTCCTATGACAGATGAAGTTGCATCTTTACCAAGAAGGAGACTACTTTTCCAGAAAATGTCTTACAGTACTGCTGTTTCAACAAATCTCAGCTTCTTCAGCGGAATCTGGTGATCTGGTCTATGCTTTCCTCCGCTGGCTACTTCTCATTTGTTTGTATAGAAATTGAAAGTGACCTAGTAAGATATGGCTTCAATGCTGTTCTTCACTCTGGCATTTGCAGGAGACAAAGCAGAGGTAGAGAAATAAAGGCTGCATAAGGAAAGATGGAAGTGGGCATGGCAATTGCTTGCGCTATCAGATAGATTTCTATGAGATACTGGTTTCTAAATCTTTGCATTATCAGCTGCAACTTCATGTAGGGAAGGCTGAAAAAAAAAATGCTGCAAACATGAAAAAAGCCACAAAGCTGCAAGTAGCTTAATTTACCACTTTCACACGGTGTATTTAGACAGCAGTTTGGTAATAATCTTGTGGGAAAACACAAAGCCTAGAAAGTCTAGGCCATTTATTCTCTCCTGACAAAACTCAAGAAAGTTAAAAAAAAAAAAAAGGCCAGCATGACAATTTAGTGATCCTCTGTGCACCTTGCTCAACAGCTCTGGTTTAACAGCAGAAAAGGAGATCACAAGCTTTCCCCTCGGTGAGCCAAGATGTTCTGGAAGGGTCTACCTTCTTGTGGGCAGCCCCAAAAAGGGGGTATTTCACCACTGAAGAGCAACATCTCTGTGGGCACCAAAAGAAGCTCTTAAGGATGGACAGGATTATGTCTGCTACTGTGCAATTTTCCTTCCAGATGACTCAGTATCTGCCACGTGGTTGCAAAAAAAAAAAAAAAACCTCATTAGTATTAACTAGCAAAAATATGTTCATGAGTGTATCTGCACTCTCACTCTCTCTCTCTGTAATTAATCCCTGGAGTAAAGCTGTTCCTCAGATCACCTCAAATATAGAAAATCAATGAGTTAGATTACAGGAAACAATTAATTATGGTTCACTGGTGTTTAGAAAGTGACACTGACGCCCTGACATCTCCAGATAGCATTCGTGCCCTCTAAAGCAGCAAATCACAGAAAGTAACAAACTCTGCTTTTCAGATATCAGATGACCTCAAGCTCGCTCATTCTAGTGAAATGACCCTAATCAGTCATAAATGAATGGGACATAACCTTTTAAACATTAAAGATGCAATTAATTTACAGAGCATCCATTCACTACAACCAATTAAACAAAAATATTTTCTTCACATGTTAATCTAACTTCTGACAAATCATGGGGAAAAAATGGAATAAGCTGCTCTGCCACACACCATTCCAGCTCATTCTCATGGTAGTGACTTCATTCATAATCGAGTCTCCTCTATTCAGTCATACACAGCATACTGCTGAATTTTCCAGCCAACACATAAACAGCTGTAAGCAAACACGCATGGACTGGGAAGCAGCAAGCCCATCCCTGCATAGCCCTGACCCTCCAGCTGCCTGCCATGAGATGCAGCCAGCAGCACTGCAGCTCTCAGCTCAGGTGCAGCACACTGAGCCATCAGTTCCTTTTGGGAAATCCCTCAGCCTTGATCTTACGTCACAGAGAAATATGAAGTGACAGAGTGTGAGCAGAAATTGTTGTCGTCTCAGTGGACCCTTTGCCCTTTTGCTTTCCTACTCATCGTAAGAGGACTTGCCACTCTCTTGTCATTGCTAACCTCTGCCTGAATCTATCCTCTCTTGAATACCTTTTGGGTTTTATTAATGTTTCTATTTCAGAAAGTTTATGGCTAATGTATAGAGCCTTTAGCATCTCAGCATGGGACCACTTTACGTCTAAAGCCTTATTCAGCCAATTAGACAAATCCCATCAATAGTATGAGAGCTCGTGTTTCTTCCCCAATCCCCATTCTTGCTTTCTGTGTGGGAACTCCAGTGGTGGGTTCGCCCCTCAGCCTCTTCTTCTCTTTTCTTTGAGGGTGCCTGGAATAGGCCGTGAGGACAGAAAGCACCAGGGCACATTCACTAGGTTGTATGAGAGCAGAACAAAACCTGAAATGGACAAAATGTAGCATTTAACTAGTGCTTTGGATGAGAATTAAAATGCCTTTACACAAACAAGTCCAAGAAAACAGCTCACCTCCACAAACAATACGCAGAAATTCTTGTTTTGATGTTTATGTATGGAGAAAAACAGTCCCCACAAATTAAGAGGAGGTTTATGCAAGCACTGTGCTGCACACACAATCGAGCTGTAATCGAGTGGCAAGATGATGCCTGCTGACCTCAGCGCCACGTGAGATGACAGCTTTAAGAATCTGCCTGTGAAAGCACATCAAGCAAGGGCTGGTGTGAAACCCAGCAGTACAGGGACCCAGGAGCAAGGCAGCACTCACTACTTCATTCTGAGACACTCCTCAAACTAGTGGGCACAGTGAACACAAAGCAGCACCTTCAAGCCTGCCTACCTGGGTTTTTCATACTGAGAAGCTCCAGTGAAAAAGGAAAAGAAGGATGGCAACAGAAAAATTCATGATCTCTGCACACTGTTTGAGAATTAGCCAGCCCAAGAGAAACACCTTCCTTCTTGGGAAGGGCAGAAAGATTCACCACTGCACGCAGTCTTGCAGTCACTTAATATACTAAACAGAAAAAAATTCGTATGAAACTGTGTCTGTAATTCTTCTCTGCAATTCTCCTTTTTACAATTCTCTTTTGAGATGGAGAGGGAAGGGAAAGAGCCCGTTTCTTCTGCTGTCTCCAAGAAAGCTCCAGCCTTCAGCCCTAGAAACTCATGTTGATGGTGAGTGCTTTCAGCAAGACAGTATGGTTCCATGCACCCTTTCCTTCTGGAGAAAGGGACCGACACGCTGACAGGAGGCAGTGGAGCTGCACCTCTGCAGGTGCAGCTGATGCAATACAGCAAGTGGCCCTGGGTCTCAGCTCTGTGCTAGGGGGTGGCAGGGCACTGGTGCCTGTCTCATGGTAACCAGCAGAAAAAGTTTCCTGAAAGGAAAGAAAGAAGTTCAACTGGCCTCCATTCCTTGGCTCTCCTTCTAAAGAATACAAATAAGCTTCCTGAGAAACAACAGGCCTTCTGATGAGCCAGGAGCTTTCCTCTGGTTGTTTGTTTGTTGAAAACACTTTGATTTTGCAGGAAGAGCTAACAAATGCGACTGGAGATTGACTTAGTTAAAGAACCTTAAAAAGCAGCAGGACACAGATCTCCTACTTCAGCCACTAAACGGGATTGTCCCACTGGCTCGAGCAAAACTGTTGAATTACTTCTCCAACAAAAGAAAGGCGCTCTTAGGTCCCATAATCTCATTTCAAATCCTTTTACCCACTCCCTACTCTTTTTGGCCTTGAAATCACAATCCTCTTTCAGTAATCTCAGCACTAATTGGTGCCAGCGCTCCAGTTCCTCTTGCCACGTCTTCCTCCCTCCCTCCCACATTGTTCAGGTGCTGAAAAGGATGGCGGGCCAGGGCTCAGCACCCCTATAATGAGCCTGTTCCTGCAAAGTAACTATTCATAATTATCAGGAAGCATTGCATCTTTAAATAGTGCAGCATGCGCTGCAAGGCTCTGCAGAGCCAAAGGAGCACTCCAGTGCTGCTCGAGAAGCTCCAGGAGCTTGCTGGCCATCTGCAGGCTGGGCACACTGCTGTTTGGGGCTGGCTGACCATCTGCAGGCTGGGCATGCCGGTATTTGGGGCTGGCCATGGGGAGCTACGTAATGTGCATGCACCTCCAGCACTGCAGCAATGATGCAAGCAGTGTGGTTTGGTCAGGACAGCAATAAGAAATTCATATTTCAAAATATGAATCCCTGAAAAATGGTAAGCAAAGAGGAGCCTTAAGCAAGCCTACTACTTTTCAGCTAATGACTGTGTATGCAGGTAGTGCTAGAAGGATGCAAAGACTCCTCTCACCAAGCGCTACCAGTGCACTTTCTGAAATTGGAAACTTCAGTCCAACGAGGTCATTAAAAACAAACAAAAAAAGCTACCTCCAGTGGATATTCATTTCCAGCAAACCTAAGGGTAGCATTAAGCTTTGATTCAAGAAACATAAACCAAAGGCTTCTAAAGTTCTTCAAGCTCACAAAATTACATCACAGAGCGTCTGCATCGAGTTTTGACACTGAGATATTATGCGGTGCTGTGTCCTGCCTTGAAGCTGAAGGGCAACGAGGAATGCATCTGAGGAACCCACACTGCCTCCATCGTACCCCCAAGCAGTGCTCGGAATTAGGAATGCAGTTGCCAGACTACATCTCCAACCCCATTCACTAATTCACGCCCTCAGGCATCTACAATCAGGTATGGTGAGAGGAACACTTTAGCAAAGGATAAGACACAACCGACCCACTTTCCCGAAAGATGCACCATGTGCATGGAGCCGAGTCCTACAGCAGCTGGCACAACAACACAAGATCTCATTGGATGTAGGGAACCCACTGGTGCAACAAGACAGCCCCAGAGGCTTCTGTGCAAAAAGGTGTACTCCCTGGTACCCTCCTCAACATGCAGCCAGCACCTGGCTGTGACTGGGGAAGAAAGCAGAAGCTGTTACTTCAAGTATTCTCTGGAGATAATGTGGGTATGCAACCACCATGCAAAAAGACCTTGTGATTTATTTCCAGTCAGACAAATGGACAGCAAGCTTCAGCACAATGCTGAAGTTCCCAATGATTTTTCTTCATTTGCCCATAGCTCAAGATCAGTGGGTGTCTCAGTGGCTTTCAGCGTAAGATTGGGGTGTAAGGAGGCTTATCTTTCTGTACATTCCTGCCCTATGAACATTAAAATCCCTCACCAAAAAGCAACTGCTGGCACAGCTCCTTGCTGAGGCAACAGCGTTCCACATCAGCTGGAACAGGAGCATTTGAATTTCCCATCCCTGGAAAACGCCATCTGCAGCCCTTGAGTACAGGATCTGTCGCTCACTCCTGTTTGCCTCTGTGTTAGAAACTGGAGGCGGAAGGCTCTCCTCAGGTCATCCAATTCTGCTTTCCGCCAACAGAAAATTCCTTCCCACGGCCCATTTTCTGAGATTTTATTGAGTCTGCTTCTCAGTACTCCACCAGACGGATTTCAAATAATTTCCTTAAGAGATTAAGTCAGCTAATAAGTTCATTATTTGCACCTGGTCAGTGACCAAGATAGGCCGGAGCCTGTGTGTTTGTTTCCTCCTCACAGTAGTGAGTTTTCCATCCAAGTGTCAAAGTCCATTCACAACAGCAACACAGCAGGGAGACATTCCCATGAAAGCTGAGCTCCTGCCTTCACAGAGGGATTCCGATAACTTGTTTGTCTCACCAAAATGACCATCCTTCTCTGTCTGGCTGGAGGTGAACAAGCAGCCAGCACCAGCCCATGCCAGCAGCCGCCTCCTCTCAGCCCTGGAGACTCCTGGGTTGTGCTTGCCCGCTTCAGTGCAGTTCCAACTCCCATGCCAGCCCAGGATTAGTAAGGAATTAAGTTAGAGAATAATTAGATTAGGAATAGTCCTACTGACACTGCACTTGAGTACAGACAAAGATGCAGTTGTTAAACTGTGGCCACGCACATCAGCCTATCCCACCAGGCTCATAAAAGCTAGGGAATCACCAAGTTGTGGCAGGGCTCTTCTTTTACCATCTGCAGCTTTACCCAGCACTGAAAAACTTTTCTATAGCATGGAAGTGACATGAGAACATGGGTCTGGAAGTCAGGAAACCCTTATGGCAGCTTTAGAGCACTAACCTGCCAAAATGCACCTAGATGGTGCCTCCACGCTCTTCTGTGCAGAAACATTTGGGAGTGAGACAAGGCATAATTTTCCTATCACAGCACTGGGCCATCTAACCAGTCTCAGGAAGATGACAGCTCAGCGGCACATGCAGGACTGTTTTAAGAAAGCCCACAACCCTCTTCCAAAAGTCCCAATCCTTTAAAAGATAAGCAACCAGGATCCAATGCATGCCTTGGCTCCACAAGCATCATCAGCACAACTGAAGGGACAGCTTGCTACTGTGCAAGGGCACTAAGAGCATCTTACAACAACTTTGAAAAAGACAAAAAGGAAACACAGAAAGAAGAAAGAAAAAAAAAAATACAGAATGTAATATTCTGCTGAGCACTCAGAAGGTGCTGCTCCCAGGAACCAGCCTGGGCACCACTGCATGCTCTCTCAGCGTGCTACGGACAGAGCATAAGCATGCTTCTGTTGTCTTGGGTTAGCCAGAGGGCTACCTCAGGAGCAAATCCAAACAGCTTGTCAGCAGTGCTCTCTGAAAAGAAGCACAAATTAGCTTTTTTTTTTTTCTTTTGGCAGTGCTACTCAACACAGAGTGAGCTCCTAAACCTCTTGTTCCAGCGTTATCCATACAACTTGCTGCCATTTCTTTCCAAAGCAGAGACCACTTATAGCATTTCCAGCAGAAATTTCCATTGTCTTTTTCCCTAAATCTCCGCAATGCTATTTCTACCTCTGAAGTCAAAAGCAGCAAAAGAAAGCAGCTAAGGAAAGATCTCCACCGCTTGAGCAATACAGCTGATTATGGCTCTTCATCTACCATGGAATAAATGTGTTTGTATAAAGTCTTCCTTTTACATTACGCTACACTTGCAAGTAGGAAAATAAAAGCTGCCTGTTCCAGAAGCTTTGTTTGTTATTAATTCCCCTAAGTCTAGAAAATGATTTCATTTTAATTAATTGTTTTATTTATTTTTTTAATCTCATGAGAAAAAATGGTTGTCTTCATCTTTCATATGCAAAACAGCTAACCAAAGAACCATTTTTCATACAGAGAATGAACTCCAATTAATAGAAATCTTAAGTACTTGGGGAGCCGCTATGAATTTTGCCATGGATCAGACAGCTGGCTGGAAAAAAAATCTCTTTTCAGGAAAGTTACATAATTAAAAGTAACTCGATTTTTAAATATATTTCTTTATTTTGTTACATATTCTTCTCCACCTGCTAACCCCAATTAAACATAAAAATAAATGAAACCCAAACCAACCTCTATTTGCTAAGTTTAAATCTCTTCTCTGTACACCAGGAGCTGAACGCCACACAACCAACCAGCTGGCACCAATTCCCAATGCTCGATCTTCAGTATCTGCACTGCTACGCCATTAGTTTTTGCAAATTTCACATACTCCAGCTTAAGAAACACCAACAGAGACTAAAATCTAGAATGATGTAAAATTCTAGACACTGGAATTCAAATGCCAGAGGAGTCTGTTCTGATTATCGTAGTTTTTCAAACTAATCTTAGGAAGCGTTCCAGGTAGTCTGTAATTACTGTTCAAACAGGATTTATTTCAGAAGGCTATACAATAAAATCATGATAAAAATAGCTACAGAAAAAAAGTACTAAGAGGTGTAGAGCTCTGCAAAATTTATAGAGCCCAAGCAGACAGCAGAAAGCCATCAGGGAAGTCAAAATCAGCAGCAAAAACCCTGACAGCAGCAGCAAGGGGAAAGAGGCTGTAAACAACAAATGCAAAAATCAGCCCCAGCTGTAGGGAGCTGGACACCGGCTGCTACCTTCAGAAAGAGAACACTAATACTATTCCTCCTTCACAAATGAAGTCCATGTAGTACTGACTCTAATACCAAAAATATGTCATACAAGCTAATAAAAAGAAAATTTAACAACTGCACGCATGCAGCAGCAAGCCAAGAAAGAAATGCATTTACATGTGTATTAGCAAGACCCACTGGCTGCGCAATCCCGGATGCCTTAAGAGCAGAGCAATGAAAAATTACAGTACATAACTGAAGCACAACACGAGCCTACAGAGCAAGTTCTGGCAATTAACAGGAGGAGACTGCCAACAAAGCAAAAATGAGTCAGAGGGAAAAGAAAGGAAAGATCGGTTACAAAGCTCTGATCCACACTGGTATTTGAGCTGCCCGATCTCTTCACTCATTCCCTCTTAAAAAGGAAAAAACAATCTTGAAACCCGGATGTCTAACTTCTGCGCTTTACAAAGCAGACCCACGCACGTCCTGGGCAGCCCCACGAACTTCAGTGTGGCCGTCCTCTGGCAGCCACAAGCAGCACACCAACACAGTGAGCTGCTCAGCCGTGTGTGCCGGTTGTCGCACTGCCTGCACAGACCCACCGCGTGCTGCTCACTGCTCTCTGAGTATTTACACCATTGTAACGGAAACTGGTTACCTTCAGGAGAGCAGCACATTCTGTAGGGAGTAGCTTTCCTGACAGTCACAATGCCTTTTGACATAATGTGCCCTCAATATGCATATATACCTGTGCACTCAAACCCCAGAGGTATGCTCATTTATCACTGAAATGTGATCAAACAACAACAAAAAAAAAGTCTCAGACTCAAAAAGAAGAGCCTTATCAGAAATGTAGCAACATCAAAACCTCCAAGCTGGATGAAACCCACATCTGGCTGGGGCCGGAGCTTCCAGGAACGATGAAAGTTTCCCAGAAAGCCTAACAAGGGCACAGCAAGGTGCACCTGTGCTTGTTACTGCAGCCCAGGCTGTCCTGAAATGTTAGCGTGGTGGATTCAGACCCAAACACCCCATGGAGTCCAGTGCGCTCGTCCAGGCTGTATCTGTGTTTGCTCTGGATGTAGTTGTTGAATAGAAGTCCATCTTTTGGAGGTCTATTGCTTAACTCCCCTCCTTCAACTCACATCAAAATAAAAAGCACCATGCAGATTCTGTATTTTACAAAACAGCTTTGGGATTTAGAAACAGAACAAATGCCCTCAGGGACAACACATACACCCCCACACAAGCACACTGCCTTCAGGGCCATCCAAAACGTAAGGAAACCCAACAACAGAGTTTTTCAAAATCTAACTAAAATAACCTCTTAATTCTTGCTTACGTTCAGATGTACCAAAATTGCTTGACAGATTTTCCGTAAACAACTACAAAGTTCCCCAAATTAAGTTCAAATTATCTGTGAAGCAATGAGGTATAGATAGCCAAGCTGTCACCTTAAGGGATTCATTACAGCTTTATCGAAAAAGAGCAAAACAAGCCCTTCCTATTTCACAAAGGAAAAGGCAAAAAAACACTTTACCAGGCCACCACAGCATAATGCACATCATAGAGGGAAAAAGTGGTAACCCTCCCCTCAGGTGGATGTGGGAAGGCAGGCTGTCTCTGTTCAGCCACACATGGCTTTGCTGAGGATGGAAATTTCTCTACAATGCCCCACGTCCCCAAAAAAGAGGGTTTAGATAAGCAGACTTAGTTCTAATGAAACCAGCAGCTTGATTTTTCCAAGTCAAAACTCAAAAAACGAAAGCGTAGAGAAGTCTCAATATGAAAAAAGGTTCTATGCTTTATGTTCCAAAACTTCAAAACGAGACATTTTAATGCAGTTTAAGCTCTCCCCATTTTTATTTCTCTGAGCCATGGAAGTACCTATGAAATGAAGCAACTCTAGCAAAATAGTTTTACTCCAACAAAAAACAGTCCCAACAAAATAGGAGTAATAGGATCCACTTTTACATAGAAAGATTCTACAATCTGAGGATGGCAATCAGAGGACAAAATTCAGACACACAAAAAACTGGATATAGAGAAATCCAGGTATTGTGGTGATGATTAGAGTCCCAAGAGCCATGAGAAACGTGGTCACTAATCACCACGCGCACCTTCTGAGTGTATGACAACAGAAGTCAATCCATAACTTAGAAAGATGGTGAAAAAAACCTTTTTTAGAGCATTCAAGTATTGACAAATAAAATCATCCCTAAACTTACTTTCTTCCAACAAACAAATAAACAAACATTCTTCTCCAAAACATATACACAGGCTGTACGTATGTACATTATTCACATGCTGAGACACCATATGTATCCCTGAAAAGGTCTCTTAGCTAATAAAGATTCAAAAAGACTCACCCCCTGAAACTTGTTCTGAGCTTTCTATCTGAAAATAAATACTTACTAAAGAAACAGCTTTCAAGGGAAACTGCCTGTCATTTTAAGATTTAGGGCCATAGGCACTGCAACAAGATACTGGAAAGGCTCCAAATGTTTAGGATGCATTTTAATAAATCATTCACAGAAAGTCTGATTGGTACTTCCAAATATACTGGCTCAGGTAAACAGGCAAGGATTACGTGGATACCTGACACGGGCATGAAATGCAACTGCACATTTCCTTTACATATACATACAAAACTGCTCTGAACACTACTGTGACAAGCCCAGCTCTGCACACAGGTGCTCCTGTGACTGGCAAATAACGACGACAAACAGCAGCTAGTCTGCAAGATCTGAAGGCCACTTCCTGAAGCTCAAGATCTCCCACCTGCTGCCAGCTGGCCCCAGAGCCAGTCCAAGGGCCCACCACCTCATTCTGTTTTGTACTTTCAGTGCGTGGCCCAAGGCCAGATGGCCACCTTGGTCACCTGGACCCCATATTGCCTCAGTTGTCCACAGTCACAGTACGAGCAACAGTGAAACAGGACCCTGTTGTTTCAGTTTTCATATACAGAACTCAAATAATTTCTACTGCTGTAACACTGTATGATTATCAAACATGATGCTCATGCTGTTCATCACACAGACACTTGATCCCAAGTCCCATTTTTCGGCTACTAACAATTCTGTGAACTGTTACCGAATCTCAATATATAGGCTTCCCCATCCATGCAGCTGCTGGAATTGTAAGAGTGATGCAATGGCCACGAAAGGGATGAAGGCAGAGAGATGAACCGAACCCTACAAAGTGACAAAGGAGAGGGATGCCCCTTGCCCTCTACTTTTTACAGTACCACACAGCCCACACCACAGCAGGGTCCCCAAACTGCACAACAGCACACAGAGGGATGGGGCATGGCAGAAGGCCATCTCAGCAGTGCAGCTCCCATGTACTTCCAGGTTTCTGCAGTCACCAATCCACCGCTCTCCCAACAAGGCTACTGAAACCATGACTCATAAACAAGCGCCCAGAGCTAGAGGGATTTACAAACAACTAAAATAACAAAAATATCAAAACACACCCCTAGATTTTCCTTTTCCCATGAACTGAAGTGGAAATATCTATAGTACCATGCCAAGCTATCTCTAGAGTAAGGCTATATTTAGCTACAAAAGGCACAGGGGAGGGGAAAAAAAAAAAAAGAAAAAGCCTAAAAAGCCAAGTAACCAGCAAGACTCCACAAATGGGGCTATGAATTACAACATTACAACTTAATGCAAGGAGCTGGTGTTTGCGTAGCATCTGCTAGAGATGAGCGACAGGCCGGGGATGCTGCTTTGCAGTTCTTTACCAAAGGCCTTCAAACACACAGCCAAAACAAAGATCTAAAGAACCAAATCTGAAAGTATGCAGCAAATGGGAAACAAGACGTTTGTACGAGTAAGAAAGAAGTGAAAACATCTCAGCTGAGAGGGCTCAGAAGCATTCAACCTATTTTGAGAGGAAGGAAGATGCAATCAGAGGATTATTTGTATTTCCAGCGCTACTTGTGCTGAGCACAAGGGTGCTGCAGAAAGAATGGGTGAAACTTTTGCGTGAAAGAGGATGCATTCAGTGTTCTATTCTCCCCACCCTCAGCCTCCTTTATGTTATATAGTATAAGAGAAATCCTTTTAAAAGGCAAGAGCTGGTCTTGTTTGTTTTACAAAACGACAGCCAATGAGATACATCCCATATCACAGAAGTCTACTGGATAGAGAGCTGATTAGAATATGTTAGAAAACAAGTCCTGGACTGGCAAATCCTCAAATATTTATGCACCGAGCGCATTACAGGCATTCACTCAAGCAAAAGTTCTTTTTTCTTTGCTATTCCTGTCTGGCATGAAGCAGAACCAATGTTCTTTAATTTGCCAGAAAACAGACATCAAGCAGCATAGTCTCAAAACACAGATGGATCTTCAAATCAAGACATATTACTGTGTCAGAGGGCACAGCTTGGAACTTGTATTTTTTGTGATCTCTAAACTACAGAAACAGCAAAACAAAATTCCCCAAAGACTCTCCCTTGACACCACACCAAAGAAGAAAACTCTTTCTGACTCTGTTCAGGAAGTCAAATAACAAGATCAATCATGATAAGAGGCTGTGGCATATGCAGAAATATTAGATTGCGCTATGGTCTGCTTCATTTTCTACCAAAAGCAAAGGTGGTAGGAGAGAATTAAAGCTGTGCTTCTAGACCACAAAGGACTACCAATTAATTTGTTTCCCAGGTCCCTTCTAGCAGGGAGACTCTTACAGTGTTTCAAAGCACTCAATGAACAGGACAAGTTTATTTCATAAGCTTCCCCAAGAAGCCAGAGAAGAGCATTTCTCATCTCAAAACATAAAGCATACAGAAAAAAAGAGTACTTACATGCTGTCCGGAATGATATCCTACAATACATTCCCTCTGATGCAGGTTTAGTTTCAATAAACAACGGTAAAGGCTGAAGCCTGTGACAGTTTCAGGGAAGGAGCAGTAAAGCCAAAACCAGCAAAAATTGGAAGGAGTTGTTCCGAGGTACATTTCTAAGCAGCCAATCTACAACAGCAGTCTGTGGAGTGTGGGGAAAGAATTTTCATGGCAAGATGACAAACGACCCTGTGCAAAGAGCTAGTAATCAGACACCCCCTGGCAGCCTCAGCACAGCTCCAGCCCCGTGGCTGTGCTGTTGGTCAGGCCTGAGCCTGAGGTGGAAACATCTGAAGAACCTTCTCCCTGGGCAGAACAACTGGGCAAAACCAGCTTACGGTGATGAAAGTAATAGAAACTTGATATCAAAGTTTCACCGGTTCCTGCATTTTTTTAATACATTTCAGAAGTCAAACGGGGGTTCACAATTACAAAGCCCCTCTCCTACGCTAGCTGCCCGAATGAGGCTGCATGGCAAGTGGCACACAGGCAAACACGTGTGGCCATGGACTCAAGCGTGACGCAGCCACTGCTCATTCAGCTCAGCAAGAGATGTGCACATGGAGTGCAGTTATTTTAGCCTAAATACAAAAAAACCCACAGCACACAACATTAATTGTACAGTAGCCTGAAGAAATAGTGGCGTTTCATAAATGCCTATCTGTGGAGAGGCATGGTTTCTGACATGGAGGCAGTGGGAGGCCCAGTGGCAGCCCTGTGCCCTCTCCGAATGGCCGCTCCCCACAGCACGGCTCAGGCCGGCTGCTGAGCACGCAGCAGCACTGGTTGGCAGCGGGCATCTCTGGAAGCTGTTCTTCAGAGAACACCTATGTTGGCACAGGTCTCTGACTGAAGTGGTACTAATATGGAGCAGAGAATAAAAACATCCTTATCAGATTCTGGAGGGCAAGACACTGGAGAGGTGATGAACATTTACGGAGGAAACACCTCTAGGAAAGCCAGCATCTGCAGAAGGCAATAGTGATAAGAGACACTAACCCCAATAAAACAGAAGCCACTCCCCAGTTTTCAAATTCCCAGCTGGTGAAGTTTCATAAGACATTTGGTCACTAGCACACCTCCAAGCCCTCTATAAGCCATAAACTTATTCCTGCATCAGCACTTCCAAGAAAGGAAAGGAAAGAGAAGATCAGATCTAGCAGCAGCACCATTTTAATGCAACAGCTCTCAAAAGTGACTTTGCACAGCAGGTAGTCGCTGCAGAGGGGGCTCTGCTGACTCCTCATCAAGCTCGGTGTTCCTCAAGGGGCCGGGAACTCAGCAGCCCGCTAACACACAGTGCATCAGCCATGCTAGCCAAGCAGCTCCTGCAGGACAGACACAAACCAGGACCAGATGCTGGCTCTCAACAGGTAGGTTGGGGCAATGCAGGAGAGAAAATGCTCCGTGGTTCCCATCTCAGGTCCATTTGCAATTTCACCGGTTAGACAGCAGCTTAGCCCAGGTGTGCCAATGCTCACCTCTGGTTTAGGAAACAATTAGCAAAAAAGACCGAAAAAATGACAAGCAGAGAAAAACGTTCAACACATCATATAGTCTAGAAAGTGATCTAACCAACATTCCCAGAAAGTCATCAAATTCTGCAAAAATATCCTGCATATGTGAAACTAATAATTTCTGTTATTTTACATATCCTGATAATATTTCTCTTGCTGCTGAAAAGGCTGAAAATAATTGAGAACTATCCTGCTGTAACATACTCAGAGAGAAGAAAAACCAATTTCAAGATCTCCAAGCACCACCAAAAGAGAAAAATCACATCTACAGTCAAACAAGAGACAGAAAACCAAAGGTAAAACATGCAGATAAAATATCCGGGCGCTGACTTGCATAGTTACTCAACAAAGCTTGTGTCTATAAATACATTTCAAGGTTGCTACTGCCAACACAACTGTAAATATTTAAAAAGAAACACATTGTAGCCCTTGGACTAAGGCACCCATTTTTCCACACCCAGCAGAGAGGTTTTTCTTTATCACAGTGTGTATCAGAGCATTAGCTCACCCTTGAAATTCCTCATATGCTACATGATATATGCTTTAATCAGAAGAACTAGGAAAAAATTGTATATTTTTTCTGCATGAGTTTTGATTGTAATACACATTCAATCCAATCACAATGAAATAATTTGCATTACTATACGCTTCCTCTTAGAGCTTACTGATAACTTTCTTCACCCTCCGAGAAGCAGAAAGCAAATCAGATAACAGCAGTCTGAAGTTCCTTCAATGTTCTTACAAACATTGCAAGTTTGTTTTTCTTCCCCATAACTATACTCTTCTCTCCATGGCTCCCACTGCAATCCAAACTTCCTGGTTTGAGTAAGATGTCTAATCTTAATGACACCAGCACAATACTGAGTCAGCCACCTAAATGTGTGGATCCACACTGTACAACTCCTTCTTAAAAGGTCTTCCCTGTTATGTTTATGCAGGATGTTTTGCAGGAGCTGTAAAGCTAAATTATCTGCTGGAATTAACTCTGCTCAGAACAGGAGCACTTGTATGTTTGGTGACCATCTTGCTTGGGATATTTTTACAATACATTCCTCCACTGCATGCTCAATTCAAACTTAAGCTGCTTACGCAGATACTAAACTGAACATGTGATTAATCTGTGTATTCTTACTCTTCCAAAACATCCGATAAAGACAAGCAATAGGTCGCTCTGTCTCCGTGGAACTGTAGCAACCGATCCTCATAAACCTTGTAATTCCCCTGATTAATCCAGCTCCTGGAGGCGCTCCGATACTGGTGAATCCTCCCGTTCCAGACATTTTTCATTCACATTTCAAACACAGTTTCCGTTACTGTGGCCTTCAGCTACATAAGGCTGATGGATAACGACAAAGCTCTGCCACCCAAGGATTTCTCCAAACCTATCATCCCTGCCATCAGAAGAATTTCCCCTGGAATTTGTTACTATGACAATGTATTGCTCTGGAGATACAAAGATGGCAGAGCGGATTTACATTCTTCTACCCATTACCGAAGTCTTTCTACACATGAGAAAGCAATCATGCACATATGGGATTACTGTTTTTCCTAAACACATGGGGAATGTTCAACTCCTTGCAAATGTATCAGAAATATATCCAAAAAATGACTGCCATGTCGCTGCCAATAATGAAATGAATTCAACAGCTACTGATAGCCTTGTGCTGATGCTCCACAGTCACAAGAAGATGATTAAACGAATATTTCAGAGGGCCATAGGAAGATTAAGCTTTATTTGACAGTGGAACTGCTCGATGATATTCAGTCAAGAACAAGAGGGAGACCCCATGATCTTCCATACAGAGCACCTCCCCGGCAAGCACCAGGATCCCCCTGCTCCCGGTTGCGTGTGTTTCTGGGGATGTTTTGCTGGTGGAGTTAGAAGGGATCGGCATCCCCACACTGTGTGCTGCATGGGTCTTGCACTTTTACTTGATGCAGGACTCTCTGAGCAGATCCAAATGGGCATCACAAAAATACTCTTAAAACGCAACAGAGCCAGTGAAGAGAGGCTCTGGGAACAGACCGTGTCCATCCCCATGATTACACCCTATGGTGTAACGCCATCATTCACTTTACTCAGCTGAGATCGAGACTGTGGGGGGAGTGGGGGAAAGGAGCAGTTAAAGCCCCTTGGAACGGCGGCACCGCGGAGAACGGTTCGGTTTCCCAAAGCAGCTCAGATGCACAGGGTGCAGCGAGCAGCACGGGGCCCAAGCTGCGCCTGCCGCCCGCTAACACCCAGCGCCTCCCGGGGCTGGCTCGCCCCAGGCCGGGATCTCAGTTCAGAATAAGAGAAAAAAAAATAAAACACATCATTCCGAGCCGGGCGGAGCGCCGCGCCGGCCGCGGGCCCCCCGAACTTCCGGCCGCACGGTTGCTAGGCAGGATTACGGTCTCCATGGCAACCGCCGCGCAGCCCCGGGCCGTCCCCTCGCCAGGCAACGCGCGGCGCGCCGCCGCCGCACCTGCCGGGCTACGCGTTGCCGTGGAGACGCCGCGTTGCCACGGCAGCCAGCACGCCAATCGGCGCGAGGGCAGGCGGCCGCCCCGCTCCGCTCCTCGCCGGCAGCCGCGGCCCCGGCGCAGCGCCGGGCAGGGCCCGAAGGAGCCCCGCGGGAGCCGTCACGGCCGCTGCTCGGCCACGGCGGGGTGCTGGGCCCTGCTCCGGCCCGACAAGGGCACCGTGCCGCTTCCTGGGGTGTGGTACGGCGCTGCAAGCTGGCACTGCCGCCAGCAGTGAGCACCTGCCCGGCCCAACCAGCGCCCACCGCCCCACACCCCACGGCGTCGTGGCACCCCCGGGCCTGCCCAGCGTCACCGCGTCCCTGCCCCGTGCCACAGGCAGCTGCAGGAAAACAGACAGAGTTGTAAAATCATCTAGGTCTTACCTTTGATATGCCTGAGGAGATGTGGGAGGTGTATTGAACACATGCGAGTATGGGTGATAGGGTGTCTTTTTCAAAGCCTGAATAAGATTTTGTCTATATTCTGGGTCTATACACCACAAGGACCCCTTTCCAATACTCTGCAAAGAAAAAAGAATTAAAAAAAAAATCAAATATTTGATCTAACGGCACAGCCTTATTCATTTAGCAGTACTTGTCAGGAAAGCAGTGGGTTGGGTTGCTGGTCTGACAGCAGTGAACACAGTTTGCCCGCCAGAGATACCGCTCCATTAATATATACTGTGACTGGTTTAAATCACACTTACGGGGAAAAAAAAAAACAAAAACCTAAGAATGCACATTTGGCTGCTTCCCCACCACCCCTTATTAGTTAATATGATTTAACAGCATCTGGCAATTTCCCCATCGCCCTGTACCGGAACAACACAAAGCTACAATTACTGTTAGATGGAAACTTTGAAGAGAAGTTGATTCTTTTTTGAAAGCGATTTTATTTTCCTTTTGCTGCTATGCTAATGAGAAACAGGGCTGAAGAGGAGGGGTTTAAACACCCTAGCAACTGTTTTAAAAATAAAAGGATTTAATCCTTCAGCCACATGACATCGGTGCCATTATACTGCAAGAAGAAATTAATAATCTTTTCTCCCCTAAGGGAAAAAAAAATACGCCCAGAACCCAAAACAAAACAAACACTGTAAAACCGGAGCTTAAACCACGTCAGGGTGTTGTGAAATTGGAGTCGGTTCCAGCAGCAGTGACTGCCATGGCCCTTCCCGGACACAGGGAACACATGGAGCTGGCAGCACGCAGTGGGAAGGCTGCACTGCAGCCCCCAGGCCCAGCGGAGGTCGGGGCAGACACCCACGGCTGTTCTGTGAGCTCTCAAATGCAGAAGTACACTTCTTCCTCGGCTGCACTGAGAGCACACAGGCAGACCAGAGCAGCCGTGTTCAAAAACGCGTCGTGCCAGCAGCAGTCCCCACTACAGATGAAGCTCCTTAGGAGGCTCTCAGGCCATTTGGATGGGCTTCTGGCAAATGATGGCATGCTTTGGATCCAGTGGAGAGGCCGTGTTCCCACCTCATGCCAGCCCCACCCCAGAGCATCCTTTGCTGAGCTCCAGCAGTGATCTTGGTGTTCCCGTGTCCAATGGCCAGCACACACACAACAGACGGGACTGAATGAGGGAGATTGTTTCCCAAAGACATAAGGAAATGAAAACCCGACACTTGTTTCCTTTTGAAAAGGAGCCCTACAGCCACTAAGTACTGCCCTGCTTTATGGGTGGCTTTGGGACACACCAGTGGGATACACTTGGTGCTTGCACAGCTCCTTCTGAGCTGGCAGGCTGCACGCCTGCACAGAAGCCTCCTCACAAACAATACCAGAAAAATAAGAAAGAAGCTTTTCGAGCCTCACTGGATTGCTACGTGGGAGCACCTCACAAGCTCACAGCGTCGCCCGAGTCATGGCCTTCATTCAAAGCCAAACTCATTTGCAAGGGGCAAGAAATGAGATTCAGCAGGGCACTGGGGACTGGAAGAGCAGCTGCGGGTTGGCCCGCCCCTGTGGGCTGGCAGGAGCCAGTCAGAAGGTACCACGTGTCCCCACAGGGACAGTACAGGTAGAGGCTGGGCCTGCAGAGCCTGGGGGCTCCAGGAGAAGCAGGCCTTGGGGCTGCTGCCTGGGCCAGGCACTGTGCGGGTGACTGAACACCCACCACAGTGCCATGGGGAGCTGTGTGCCCCATGCCTCACACCATTCCGTAGCAAGGAGCCTGTGATGTTTAGCTTTCAAATGTGAGACAATAAGCCAGAGACTTGGCATGGTAAGCCTAGGAAGTAATTTTTAGGCAAAGGACAGACTCAAAAATAGAATCCAAATCTCTCAAATTCCACTTCCACGCTCCATCCAAGAGGCAGAGCAAGAACACCACAAGTTTTCCTTTTAAGCAAGCACCACGCAAAGCTAGGAACATTTTTTTTTCAGGAGAAAACCTCTGCTGGATTCCTTACCCTTTACCACATGGGACAAGCTTTAAAAATGCTACACTTAAACACCACTCCATGGTGTTTAATACTTGTACTTGCTGCACACAACACGCTGTTTCCAAGCCTCTGTGTTCCTTCCTTTCATCCAAGTCATCTACCTGGCCATGATCTCCCCCAGTCCCACCAGAGCAAGCACGAGCCGAGGGGTTTACAGGGTGAGGTCACTGCTGAAGGCTGACTTCAAACCATGCATGGCTGTTGTGCTGCATTTGTTTGGCTTTTGGGTATTCCCATGAACGCCAAAAATAATCTCACAGGGAAACAGAAACTCTCACAAGAGGTATTGGGAAGGTATTCTTGTTAGAAGAAACACTGAGAAGGCAGTGCTATATTTTTTTGCTAATATATTTTGCCCTATTTTCAGTGCAACGGAGCTGATTTATAATTTAACAGCAACGACAAACATAATTTAAAGCAAAGCTCTCCAACCATGCTTAGTTCCTTTTTTAAGATATTTACCTTTGCTGTTCCACAATTACACAACAGACAGAAACACAAAGAAAACTGAAGTGCCCCCTGGATAAGACTCCTTCCTGACAGCCCGAGGTGTGAACAGCTCCGTTAGCTGTCTGTGAAGATATGTCATTAGTCTCTCATACACAGAGCAGTCACAGGAAAGGAAATCACTGGAACTCAGACCAATCGGTTAGTGATTAATTTCCATCTTATGACACTTGGCGTGCTGCTTCACTACCTCCTCCAAGCCAAAAGTCAATAGTGTCTCCAATCAAAAACCAGGAAGAAAGGGGAAAAAAAAAATCCCTGGATAGCATTTGTCTCCCAGGCAACAAGTGAGCAAAGAGCGGATCCCAGCCCAGCAACCTCAGCATTGAAGCGCTGCAGCCTGTCCAGCAGTGCCACCTGCTCCCAGGCACAGCGCTCCGCCCCTGGCACCTCCTGTTCAGCTGGGGCTGCTCCTGTACCTTCGGTTCAGGTTGTTACAAACAAGGACAGTGTTACCAGGAGTCCCCTCACCTTGTCCAAGAGCAGGCTGTAACCACAGGCAAGCTATTCCAAAGGTATAACTAACAGAGAGGGAAACCAACACGTGGAAGTTACTCCATGAATACTTAGGACTTAATGTTTTCTGTAAGAAGCTTCCTGGTTATGTTTATTAATTGTCATTAAGATATTGTTATGCCTTTTCCTGTTATCCACTATACATACAGACTGTATCTAGATACTGTTCCTCCTGATAGCTCAAATACCCAAACGTGACTTCCCTCCAGCCATTAAAACTGGTGCATTACCAGGAATAGGTGTGAGACACTCAGCGTCCAATTTCTTTTCCCCTCAAAATGGACTGCATACAAGAGTTTTAAAATCCTACTTACACAACCTAGTAGGGTCCAAACCAAAAAAAATGTTTGGTCCTCTGTTAGTAGAAAAAGATGTCTGAAATTAAAAAAAAAAAAAAAAAAAAAAGCTGCTGCTTGTTAGCTCTTTCAATCATTCGAGTTAACAGCGTTATCTGTTATTAGAACTCCTCATTATAAAGATTTTGCTTCCATATACCTCACACCACTGGCTGCCTAGCCCTATGCAGTACTTATCATCTGCCCAAAGCTCAATAAAAAAAACAGTGCACTGAGCTCTTTCTAGGACCAACGGCTGGGAAAAATACAGACCCTGTCTATATAAAAATTCTGGCAAATGCTTATTTGAGGAATTTCGTTCCCTCGTTATTTTAGCACTGACTTGAAATTTGTTAGGAACGCAGCTTGTTTCCAGGGTGGTTCTTTTTAGTGCCACACAAACAGTCTGCACCAAATAAAGCTTGGGGAAGAGAGCAGATGTAGAAGCCACAATGCCTGTATGTTCAGACTAGGGCCATCACAGCCGTGCCACTGCTTGGCTGCCTGGGTCTAGTGGGGCACCATGCTGACAGCGAGGAGCAACAGCCCCGGGCTGCCCACCTCCCAGAGCAGGTCTCCGCCAGGCACCCAGTCCTTCTTCTCAAAGAAAATCCACAGGGACTGCCACCTTCTGCAGGACAAGCCATGGTGACTCAGCAATGTGCTCCTTGGCACAGCACTGAGAGGAAAAGCAGGGCTCTGGCTGGGCACAAACCAGCTGGGAATGGTTCACCAGGCAGGCAGAGAGCAGGCACGCAGGGGGAGCTGGGACGAGCCGGGCAATTGGCTCCTTTCTGTCAAGAAGTTTGTTGCTCCAAAGAAAAGTATCCAACAACTGCCCCCTAAGAACTGCCAAAACAGAAGCGGATGGATGCTCAGGACTAGACTCTCCAAAACCAAAGTTATCAACAGAATGAACTAGGAATGTTGCCGTTACCCAAATCGAGTGGTGCAGACAAACACTATCATTTGTAACTATTCCAACCCGATTACTGGGGCACTTCAAGAACTATGAAAACAAGTAGAAAAAGCAGAAACTTCCTATTAGTTGAAAGAGGAGCTTTCCAACTAGCATCTGCAGTCCCAAGTCATCACATCTTGAAATCACAGGATGGTGGCACATCAGTCCCTGACTAGGTCAGTGTTAGCCGGTACAGTCATTAACACAGGACCTGTGAATAACACTAACGACACTTTCTTGTAGTGATGAGGAACCTTTTGGTGTCAGTCATCCCCATTAACCATATAACAGTTTGCTCTTAGCATGGATGAAACCTACTATTGTTAGAGCAAATGACCTCTCTGCAAATAACTGCAAAGAGATTATTGTGTATCAAAGGTTCTTATTCTGGATAAATATTTATCCTGTGCTCACTGTGCCCAGCTACCTCACAATACAGAACTTGCAGCAATTCTTCTCTCATTTGCCACCACATTTACCCACAGGAGTGCCATACAGTTCTTGTATAGGTGTGCAAGCATGCCACTCAAACACAGAGGTGTTTCTATAGGATCAAACTTTAGGGAGCCATTTTTAAAAAGGAAGGCTTCAATAAGAGAACTGGATGATGGAAACACACGCGATGCCACTGCACAAAGTAAAGCAACCACTCCAGTAGCTACAGCTAGGACCATAACCTGAATAAATAACTGTGTTTTTAGACCAGAAGGAGATTTCAGTTCCTAAGGGAAGAAAGGGAACAACATTTCTCAATGTTTAGGACTGTACCACACAACACTACTCTTGAAGTTGTGCTAACACAGTTGAAGGCACAACGGGGAACAAGCAGCTGACAATACCAACTTGAACCCAATCAGAGGGTTGAAGTCCACTGTGACCACAGCCCCAAGGGGCTTCCAGGGCAGGGGCTCCTCAGTGCTCACAGAGCACAGCCTGGCAGCTCTGTGCTCCCACCTGTGGGAAGCCCTGGGCCATGCTGCTGGCACTGCACCGCCCTGCTGTGCACTGCCTATGTGGGATGCACTCAGGACTGCAGCTCCTTCCTTTACTCCGGGCAGGGGAAGCACACTCATGCCAGCACTGGGAGAAAACAGCAGAGTTCGTCATTCTTTACTCATCGGTATTTGACAGTAAGGACAGACTGAATATCGCTTGCTCCGCTCACTTGAATTGGTTCTCTGGTTGTAAACAGTTTTTATGAACGGTCACAGATAACACTAAACCTTCATCCTCTTCAACAGCTCTGCACCGTGCAGATGAGGTTGGTGGGTTCTCTATTTACTTCATCGTTAAACAAATGAAGTAATACATAGAAAGACACAAACAGAGCATTAGAATCATCTGAGGTCAGCTACTTTTAAAAAAAGAAAGAAAGAAATACAACTGCTAAGGAATTCTTAAAGTAAGAAAAGCAAAGCCACTGCCAATGATTGCTATTATTATAAAACACATTCCTTACATCCTCTGTAACATCACATAAAAATTACAAATAACTATTAATGCAGTCTAAGGGTAGATTTTCTTCATTCTTTTCAAATATTTCTAGCACAGACTTGTGAAATTCTATATATCCAGTTTTAGAGAGCTGCACTACAGACCTTAACAGAAATTTTAATGACAGTAACAACTGCACAGTAAGCATTTAATTTTCATAAACCCTCACACAAAATCCCCCGAACCTATAAACTCAGAGGAGCTAGAAAGCTCCCCTGCCCTTCAGAGGAAAGTTTGGCACCGTAATGTGACAGTTTGACACAACACAGAGAAAATAAAGCCCTATTTGCATGCAACATGACAAAACCCTCACACCCACTTCTCCTGCGTGTTTTCAACACCTTTCCACTAAGCCCTCCACCACAGTGCAGATCAAGCACAAAGCTGAGAAAGAGCTCTGACTAGTTAAAACGCAGTTACATGGCCATAAATATATGCTCATTTGATATGTGAAACAAGTGGTGTGATGGGAAGGACTGCTGGAGCGCAGTGTTCCACCCCAAGTAAACCAGATGCATCAAGAAATCACCGCTATTCTCAAGAGAACAAAAGATTGGGGCTTTTCAGGTCTTATTTTGCCACAGGTAAAAATATCCATTAGCTCAAATTGCAGAAGTCTAGTCTCTGCTTTCATGTTCATCTCCTGCTATTTTAGCTCATTTGCTCAATGAACTCTCCCAGACATCAATACATCAGTTCCTAGATCCTTGTCCTGCCACTGGGACAGTGGCCTGGTGCTACCCAGGTAGTGCAGGGCCATATGCATCCCGGTCCCCAGAGCTCCCCTCTGTACACTATGGGCAGACTGGGGAGCTAGGTGAGGAAGACCCCACAAGCCAGGAGCTTCCCGTAAATGAGAAGCATGATTATAGTGGGAAGAGCTACTTTGCCCTAAATCTTCCCTCTCACCTAAACAAGGAGCAGCCAAGCAAGTGATTGAACCAGGTACAGAGGCCAGAGCAGTGCTGTAAAGAAACAACTGGAGAAAAGGAGAGATGGGTGGAATTCCACAGTTCACCTGTTCCACATGAGCAAGCACTGCCCAAATGCACAGCTGTGGAGGAAGCCAACGCAGAAGGAGTTCAAGTCCTACCAGCTCAAGATATCTGAAGTTTTCTCTCTCTTCACACGTGCAGACCCCCAAGCGCCAGGGCCCAGCTGTGCCAAGGGCCCCACTCTTCCCAGCAGTACTGCCAGGGGCAGCACCAGCCTGACCCCAGAGGGTGCTCCCAAAGCAGAGCCACAGGCAGAGCAGAGGGGCTGCAGGTCACACCTCAGCACAGTGCCTGCACAAGGACTGCCTGCACAGACAGGTTGAGATTTATACAAGTTAAAGAATAGAGAAGTCAGAAATGTCTTTAAGTGTGTGGCGTAGGCACCCAGCAAGTCTGACTGCTCTGAAAACCACAAACCCAAGGCATGTCCCCAGAGTCGGGGCTACAGATTCCATGATCTTCAACACGCAGCCACTGTTCCCACCAAGGTGACTCTGCCAGATGACACCATATGCACAGCACAGCCAAGGCTCCCCTCAACCCCCCCACTGCCCCTGTGCCATGCAAGCCTTGTACACCCACCAGCAACAGGGACTGGCCCCCACCACTGCCTGCAGGCCGCAGGATGTCACCACAGCAGTTTCCCACGCTCTCATAACAAAGAGACTCCTCTGACAGGCTTAGGAGATGGCATGTGGTGTCACCCCTCTCTGCGAGCCATACTTAGCCCGTTAGGCATCTCCTCATTGAGTACATTTGCAAACAACCCTATAAAACTATCACACAGCCATATGGAAATCCTGCAAGAGCCTGAAGAGAATACTGTTGTTTGCTGCCCTTAAACAAAGCCTCACTCACACATAAAACCGCCACGTGCTGTTCCATGGCAGTGCCTGGCAGCCACGGGCCTGCCCAAGGCCAGCCCTGCCAGAGGACAAGGAAAGGCTGCAAGCACTGCCCAGCAGGAACAGAACACAAGGTCCAGCACGCACAGGGGCACAGGGCTGGGAACCAGGGAGCCCAGAGACAGGGCTGTCAGCAGGTCATCACAGTGAGCCTGAGGAGATAAGGCAGCAAGCAGCACTGCCACTGCTGGCTCAGCCTACAGAATTCCTGTGTATACACGGAAAGAGCAATTAGCCCCACTCAGTTGAAAACTGAGGAGACACGGAAACAAAAGAATACAAAAGAGTTAAGTGCTCAAGGTCACCTATAAAGTCAATAGCAGAAGAAAAAAAAATCCTCAACACTCAGGTTGAGCAGTAGCCTTACCATGGCCGTGCAGGCAGTGTGTCAGGGCCAGGGATTCAGCACCCCAGTGCTGGCCAGCTGATGTGCCACACAGTACCACCAGGCTGCCTCACACAGCCACGGAAACACAGTGCCTTTTCCTGAAAATAGATGGTTACAAAGCATCTGAAAACCCAGAATGATCGTGAAACAACCCTTCACCCAACAGATACTCAAAAAATTATCCAACACTTAAATCAGTGCTGGAGGTCGGCGGGTCAGGCATTGTCTGCCAGCGCATTAATGATGAAATGAACCAGGGAGAGAACTTCCAGGGGAAGGGGTTAACAGCTCACAGAAACCGGTGGGAGGGAGTGGGTGGGACTAACTCCATTAGCAGCCACAAATAAAAATAGAAATAAGGAAGACCTGACAAAAGCTAATGGATTGGCACCATTTTCTGTAAAAAACTTGTAACTGTTTAATGCAGGGGTTTTCCTGGCTTAGTGCTTCATTTGGTTCACGTGATGAATTGAGGGGAAAATCCAGGCAGAGTGACGGACAGCTGGAGAGGCAGCCTGGCAGCAGTGCTCTGAGGTGGGCCTGTGCACTAAGCCAAGCAGCAGCAGCCCTGTGCAGCCCGGGCACTGCGCAGGCACACGGCAGTGCCAGACCCCGCTCACTGCCCACTGCCGCAGCACGCAGCAATGCATGTTTCTGCCGTCTGTGCACGCACGTCCCGATCCTTCCTTCAATCCCACTTCTACATCAAGGTCAAAAATAGCAATTTTCTACTGTTTTTTCTCTTTCTTATGGCTGAACGACAATCCCTGGGGAACAAAACAAACCACTCCAGCACTGCAAATGTCCCCCCAGACAAGACAACTGATTAGCTGTGCCCAAAGCTTTGGCTCTCTTGCTCAGTGCACATCAGTGGAAGTCAGGGCAGCACCCGCCTGTAGGAGCACCAGGGCCTGAGCACCAGCACTCACCTGTGCTGGGCCTGTAAAAACAGGAAGGAG
This sequence comes from Numida meleagris, assembly GCF_002078875.1. NCBI lineage: Eukaryota > Metazoa > Chordata > Aves > Galliformes > Numididae > Numida > Numida meleagris. The sequence goes on from NC_034414.1 coordinate 44,916,800, forward strand.
AGATGAGGCTGCTCAGAGTCCAAAGTTCTGACAATAAGATTAATTAACGCTGTAAAAAGGTAATTGTCCTTTAGGTTTTAGTTGGTTTTTAGGTGCCTGAGTGTTTATAAGCACAGCTAAATGGGTTGCAAATGGGGAAAGGCAGAAAGCAGCAGATGCACCATACCACGGCTCGGCATGAGAGCCCTCTGCAGCGTGAGCCACTCCATCAAATGTATTTCAGAGCAGGTAATTAATACTGCCTTTCAGCTGCCCTGAGCACTTCCGCCAGTGAAACAGATTTGAAAAGTATGCAGGTAGTTTATTAAACAAGGCAAAGTGATTCTATTAGACAAATAAGACAGAGACTCACTGGTGTGAGCGTATCTAAAGCAAGAAGAAGACGAATATTTCCACCTAGATATTTTCAAGGAAGCTAGCACGTCCTTGATGAAAATCTGCAGGCTGGCAACAATGGGGCCCATGGGTTTATTCACGTTGCTTCCCAGGCAGACCAGTTCTACATTAGCAAAGCATTCCTCAAAGTCCAAATAACTAAGGATCCTGACTCAATAAATATTCTTCCTCCGTTTAAAGTCCACTTTATTCCAAATCCCACAGTGACGTAAAGGAAAAGCAGGTTTCCTTAAATTCGCAAGAGAATGGGAGGACGTGCACCACAAGCAGCAGAGCCAGCCTGTGAGCGAGCCGAAACACACCCTGCAGAAACAGAAACATTGCTCTTCAGGGCGCTGCTTTGGCCAAGCTGCTAGAAAACAGGATGTGAGCATCAGTTGTGCGCGCAGAAGAGAGGTTATTCAGAACAGCAAATTCACACACAGACTGGGTCTTTTACTCTGTAAGGAAAGGGTGGGAGGAAGGGGGGAAAAAAGCTTTCAACCTACACACCACAGCCCTGCCTACTTGGGTTTTCCCCAGTCTTTTTTTAACTTCGTTATCTCACAAGCAGTCCTTTTCAAGTGTGATGTTCACAGACAGCCACCTGTAAAACAGGAGTGTGCTGAGAGGAGGAGGAGGAGAAGGAGGAGGAGGAAGGACGTGCTCCTTGCAAAAAGGATCCCATGGGCGACCACAGGCGTGTGGGATTGGTGCTGTTCTCGGGCTGCATGTGTCTGCAGGAAGGCAGGGAGGCCTGCGGCCTGGACAGAGCGCGGAACTGGGGGAAAAGGAAAGACCAGGGGAAGGGAAAAGGAAAGCGATGCTGTATGATGAGAGTAAGAACTGCTGGAAATTAGACAAGTAGCAGCAGTGCTACGCAGGACTAAATCACTGTCTGCACCATTCCTCAGTACTTACCAGCAGGCTATTACTCATTATAATCATAGTATACAAAAAGGCTGCTGATCAATACTGCACAAAGGTGATTAGTGCTCAATGATTAAACATCAGTGTATGAATTTATCTGACTTAATGTGCCTGAAGTGGAAGGAAACAGGGAGAAACCATTTCTGAGTGGACTCCAGTAACGCAAATTGACAGTCCATCCAACATCACATGTTAATGCCGTGAAGAGTTCAGAAATAGCAAGGTGGAAAAGATTTATGATATTCTCAGAAAGACGGAAAATTGTGTTCTTCCAAATTATTCAAGATCAAATGTGCCTTTGAACAAATACACCCTCTAAAGGCAAAGAAAATCTCAGTGAAGGATGCCAAAATGAAGCTATTCTGATGGCACAGGTGTCATACTAACAGGCCTGCTGTGACCTGAGTCACTGCTCCAGGTCTTCTATGATCTTCTTCGCTATCGGTTTCACACAGGAAGCCTTCACGTTTGACACACCAAAAATAGCAGACGGTGTACAAATGAAAAACTTTGTTCACAAAGGCTTGCAACTACTTTCTTTTCTTAAATGCTAATGAGCTTTCAGCAAGGAGTAATGGTGACTTAAAGCCCTTCACCCTGCCATGTTGTCCTCACAGCCATGTATGTGAACAGCTCCATTACTAGGTGATGCAAGCAAGACAGAACTAAGAAAAAAGAAACAAAAACAGCAATAGGAAATGAATATCCAAATGTGAAAAAATGTACTCCCCTAGAGAGAAAGATGTGTACCTAGACAATGAGGTCCAAGTTGCTGAAGGTCCTACCCAAGGCTGAGCAAAAAAGAAGGGGAACTTTACAATTAACTACATCGATCCAAATGACTGTTACCAACTCTGAGAGCTGCTTCAGATCTGCATAGCCACCCAAGCTCTGCTGAAGAGCAACAGCCAGCCCTTGAGCATGGTGGTGGTGTGCAGATCCACCCCTGCCTGCCTCACAGAGGAAACCAAAACGTCAGCCCTCTTCTAGAGAGTCCTCGAAACAGTCCCAGGCCACAGAGCTGGGTCCTGCTACTGCAGACACTGAACTCCACACTGTACTGGAGAGGATTTCTCCAATTGCTCTGTTTCCTCCACAAAAGGCTCTCTGGGGAAATGCTAAACATACCACCAACAAAAGAGTCTGAAGAAACTTGACAGACTACAGCGTGATGGTAACCTCCAGAATCTGGCTTCAATACTGCCAATTCATGGCATTGGACCATACTGGGATTGTAGGTGTTTTTATTAGAAACGCCTAAGATGCTACAAAATCATGAAAACAAAACGAAACAAAAACATTTCCAGTTGTCTTCAGTTCTGTAAAGGGAGGGAGGGAATCTTAAAGCCTCTAAAATAAGACATCTCCCATTATTTTAAACGACATCATGATTTTTGAGCTAAATTCATTAATGTTAGAGCACAAATCTGCATAGAAACTGCTGTCTCCATCCCTGCCACATGCATTTGCACTTTTACACACGCATCTGGACACCAGCATTATTCTGTCTAACTTAAAAGCCACACGACATAGAAAACTCATCTGGATCGTTACAGAAATGCCTCTCTTTGAAAACAGGAGTAGGTATCTGTATGAAGAGTGAGAAGCAATCCCACCCCGTTAGCAGGGCTGAAGTTACACGTGGCTTGAATTGAAAAGGCACTTAAGCAAGCTCTGGAACCATCATGCTGTTCAAACTGATGCCAAACAACAGGAACTGACAGTCAAAACAGGAAAAAACAGAGCTCACTGATGAAGCAAATTCTCCCCCTTCCTAATGCATGGCTAAATTAAAGATTCAGAGTGCAAATCCAAAATCAAGTTTGTGACCCCTAATTTATAAATTGTGAGGGAAATAAATTGAGGTTGATGCAGCACACAAATGGGTAATTGTACCGTAATCAAGACACAGAAGTTTGTCCCGTCAGCTCAAGCCCAGCCAAATGGATTTTTGGCAATACTGCCGCTGGAGGGTGAGAGGGGCTCGAGTGGTAGTGAAGGAGCAGATGCTAATTAGCAAAAGCGGTTCGATCATAAGCGTGTTTACTTTGAAACTAAAATAATGCAAATATTTTAGTTGGGGGAAGGGGACTACATTTTCCTACAGTTTTTCTCAAGTCAGCAGAAAAACAGGATAAGAAAAAAAGATCTTTCTTTCCATTTCAATGCTACAAATTAAAATCAAAGCTTTCTAAATGAAAATTTTGTATTTCTTCTCAAACAAGAGGGATGACAGAAAAGCTTATCTCTTTATGGAAATGGTCATAATTACAACTCTGTTTTTCCAAATTCAAAATTACTCAGCTCTAAAAGCCAGCAGCGAATGACAGACTAAAGCAGACTTCTTAAGCTGAGAACAAGGAACTTTATCCCTCCATACACAAGCAGCATTGTCTAAAAAGGCACTAAAGTCTTACAGGTGTTTTAGCAAAACCTAAAAGTATAAAAATTAACAGAAGTAGAGTTGCTGTTTTTTTCTCCATTTTAAGTGCTGGTTTATTTTAGAATAAAAAAAAAAAAACACCACCACTAAAAACAAAAGAGACAGTTCAGATTAGTTAGTATCATGATTTAGAGCGATCTGTTTAGACTGATTGGTAACCATTTACAGCAACAGAGCACATCTGTCCTAAGGAAATTTCTGCACATGCCACTACCACAGCATGTCGCTTTCCCAATGCAGGGATGCAAGCAAATAGAAAGCTTTGTGCGACAGTCCAAATCCATACTGCTTTTTGCTCCCATCTCACCTCACAAGTGTTTTGATGATCTGAAAACCAAAATGATTATGCAGTGTTTATATACATATACACACACATACATATACACACAGGGATAGAGAGATACAAAAATAGATGAATTTAAGCAGTATCATAGAATCATCGAATGGCTTGGGTTGGAAGGGACCTCAAGGATCACCAAGCTCCAAACCCCTGCTGCAGTCAGGGCTGCCAACCTCCATATCTAATACTAGACCAGGCTGCCCAGGGCCCCATCCAACCTGGCCTTGAATACCTCCAGGGATGGGGCATCAGTAGAGGAGAATCACAGAATCATAGAATTGCTCAGGTTGGAAAGGACCTTCAAGATCATCAAGTCCAACCGCAACCTAACCATACTGCTCTAACAACCCACCACTAAATCATCCCCCCAAGCACCACAAAGGAGGTACAGCCTGAACAATAAAATTCCATTTTTCTCAATAGCTGGGAGCTAGCTCTGTACTGAGTCTTCAGTGCAATTTATCTCTTTATGACAGCTTCTTTCCTTTCTCTGCCGTGCAGCCCAAAGTCTAAAAAGCACTAGAACTTGAAATAAATTAGAAAAACAAAGCCAAAAAAACAACCCTACTCTTACAACAGCGAGGTCTGCATATTAAGCGCTGAGCCCTGAGAGAAAACATTGATCTCTAGGGAAGGGGGGTAAGAGAGAGAAAAGCCAAATTAATTAGTGCAATGAGGCAATTATGTAACAATAAATGTGTAATGTCAATTGCCAGAACAGAAAAAACAAAACACTTGCCCGATGTCCCACTACCTCAGCCACACCAACCCCATAGCTTCTAGTCCCTCCCAACAAAACACCTACCTCTGCACCTCCTGTAAACCAATGTATCATTTACACCACTGATCTACAGTGCAGAAGTACTTCAAGAAAGGTGGAACTATGCAAGAATCCTACCATTATTTTCACTGAAGTTTACAACTGAACATGATCGGTAAAGGTGATTTCTGCAGGACGAAATGCCTTTTGACCCAGAAGCTTTATACCATTTTCTCTCCAAGTCTGAGTGTAACTGTAGCTCCAGCTCAGCCCGCAGCATGCAGTTCTCACATCCATCAAGCATTCCTCTCCAAAGACTTGGCAGCATTCCTAAGAGCAGTGAGGATCCCTGGACATGCGGTTTCCCCGCTGCTGTAGGGTTGGAGAAGGCTGCACACAGACAGACTGCGTAAGATAGTGACACTAAAGAGAAATTTTGTGAAAGCAGTTTTCCCTCATGGAAAGGACTTTAAATTCTTAAAGACAAACCATATTAAATGCTTAGCCCTACCCAACAACTTAAGGAGAACGTACCTAACTGCAAAACTGCACCTTTTATTACATTCTGTATCACTTACTCCTAACATTTACCCCCTTCCTCCTAATCTAAAAGCAGAGCATTTCAAAAACTCTTTCCCAATTTAAAAAGAACACGCGTAAACTTAGGACAAGCGTGTTCCCACTCTCCATCTTTCAAATAAAAGAGTGAGGAAAAGAAAAAAATATGGAAATGAAAGATTGAGATGAGGTGTGTCAGTATCTAACCCCAGCCTTGTATTAACTCCCACAGCTCCTACCAGTTGCACTGGAGGCTTTTCTTTCCACTGTAAAATCAGAAAAACAGTTGCCATAGTTGTCTCATCTCCATGAGTACCCTCCCACAGTAGTCAGCCATGGGATCTCAAAAATACAGCTCTGGGGCAAAGCCTAATTTTCTGCTGATAGCTTGAATTAGTGTGAATTCTGCTGTTAGCATTCAACTAGATTCTCTTGTGCAAAATCCCATAAATAAGTTTCTGCTCCATGTAGTGTCACAGACACTTCCCTGCTATTCAGACTTTCCCATACAGACACCCATTCATTCCTCTGCTTACCAACAGGCATCTTTCAGCAGCTTACACTGATGTTCCAGAATCCTGGTAGTACTCAGCTACTGGCAAATTGCTACTGTTCACTGCTGTGATGAAATGGAGCAATTCAGCATGCTGGAGATAGCGCTTGGATATCTTAAGTCACTGGACAGCAATCTGGTCTCCTTCCTACCGTAGCAAGGAAAAACCCACTCACATTTAAGATCCTTGGAATGAGTCCTCTCACAAATTCCTACACCAGTTTCCAGGGCAAAGTTTCCATAACACCCAGAATGGAATTTGAAAAACATAACTGATAAATTAAAATGTACTGTCTCCAAAATGACTATTACAGATAACTGAGTAAGAGCCAGAGACATCGTTTATGGCTACACCTGCTGTTTTCCGCAGCCCTCAGTCCCAGCTCTCTGGTATTTACCCAAGAGTAAACCAACAGCAGCTCCTCTGAAGTCAAGAGTCCAAACTGGCAGGAGAACAGAAAAAAACAACTAACATTCCAGGCTGTAAAGGGTCTATCAAAAACAGGAAAAAATATTAATGCTAAAGTAGTTGGGTCACTGCTCCTGCCTGCTCCCACACCTCATGATCCTCGGTCAACTGGTGAGCCTGAGGCCACTCGTATCCACAAGATATGGAGGGCTTTGGCAAGGCAAGTTGAGCAGTTATTGTGTACATAAATCTTGACAGCGCTGGCACCTGTCTCCTACCTGCAGCATCTTCAGTTCCTGAACTGAGCAGGTGTCCCACTTCTGGCCAGTGCTGAGGCACAAGAGGTGGGGAACGGCTGGGAGAGGGGTTGAGACTCACTGGGAACTGGGCTGAACGGCAGGTGCTGGCAAAGCAGTTAAGCTACCAGAGAGCAAAAGCTGAAGTGCTGAATTGTAACAAGCCGGTCACTGATGCTGAAGAAAGCAAAATCTCATAGATCTTAACAAATTTCTTCTTTACAACCGACTGTCTTGAGCTACAAGTACCAGAAAACCAGCGAAGTCCGTATGTGTCTCATTAAAGCAAACTTTCTTCACTGACTTCTTTTGCATGGCAGACAGGAAACCTGCACTGGTTCAAAATATCAGATAATGAATCAAATGATAAGAGCAAATACTTAAAGAGGAAAGTCTTAATTAGCTTAAAAAAATACATATCAGTGTGCAGCGTAGTGCTTCCCTAGAGGCTTACTGAGCAATACTTAACCAGACGCAGTTGCATGGTTTTTTAAAGGAAATCTGTGTCCACACATCTAACTGCATCACAATGCATTGCGTTGTTGTGGCTACACGATGCCTTACCCTGCAATGCTCTGCCCAGTCTCAACAAGACAGAAGCCAGCTACTTCTAGTTCTAGACACTGAGCCACCACTGATCAATACACAAACACAAGAAAAAATTCCAAACAGAGCCAGATTGGGCTTCTTTTCCACAAGGATTTCAGCTTGGACTATTTAACTAGATTTACCATGAAGACACAGCAATAAGACAGCTCAGAATAGTTCAAAAGAAGGCGGCACTGGGCTGCAGGCCCAGCGGGCCAACATCTGAACAGCTGTACGGGAAACAGAGCTGCGCAGCAACCTGCTACCAGCCCATCCTGCACACAGGAAGGAAGGCTCCTCAGCACCTCGCAGGCTGCCTCAGGCTGCCTGAGCACCACTTGCAGTCATGCTGCTCAATCACCATCAGCTCTTCTAAGCGCTTCTCAAGCGGTCTTTGCCCAGGAATGAGGCTGTGCAGCACAACCTGCTGCTCTGCTTCAGCCAGCCGGAAGCATTCCATTTCCTTTTCAGGGAAGGAAGAAGTCCAAGGGACACACACTTTGTAGCTAAAATGGATTCTTTGCTGTTTTGGTGAAGAACTGAAGTGCGAATGCTCAGCCAGATGAGAGAGCCCAGTGAGTCCTTACTGCCCAGCCCGCTGCTCAGCTGCACTTCAAGCCGTCCCCACAGGAGATTCCCTGCAGTTCCCCATGGGTCAGTGTTTGCTCATGGGCACATAAGGCACTGCTCAGTGCTGAATTTTAGACCAGTGCTGTATTCAGAGCAGAGCGTGACCCCAGAGCCGGACTGGGTCTGTGGGTCTGCAGGGCTCTGTTAGCTCCCCTGGAAGAAGAAGAAGCACTGGGGGGCAATGAGAAAATAAAGACAGCTGCACAGAAGAGCCTGACAACTGATTCTGTGGACACCCTTCCTTAGTGGCATCCTCTCAAAACAGCTTTTGAGAGGGTCCCCAGCGCAGCTCCCTCAGAGCCATCTTCACTGCTCATGTCCCACAGTCCTGCCCGCCCCTTGCCCCAGCTCCGAGCTGCCAGCTGCTGCATGCTTGAATGGAGCTCAGCCCACACCTGTGCTGCCTCAGGTACCACCGGACCACAGAGATCACAAGCTAAGCAGGGAGCTGAAAAAGAACCAACCAAATTAGCCCACTGAACAAATAATCCCACCGAAAACAGTTTTCCAGCAGCTCACTGCACAATGACACAGGTGCTGGTAGGAGATGGAGAGGGGCTCGCAGCGCAGCCCTGGGGGGAGGCGGTTCATCTACAGCAAAGGCTGCAGGGGGTGGTGCCTGGTGCTGGCAGCCCACACTTGGCACAGTTTAAACCACCTGTGAAGCATCCTCAACACTGGCCCCTTGAACAACTGCTCCCAGGAGGAAACCAAAAGCCAACATCTTCAGAAGAAGAAAGGGAGTCTCTTTCTTTGGAGGCATTCAGAGCCTTCCTGGCCACAGCCATGTAGTGCGGGTGCCTCTGATGAGCAGGGGCTGGACTGAGTGACCCCTGCGGTTCCTCTCAACCCTGGGATCCCATGTGTGGTCTGTTCTCCCCATAGGGCTGGCCTCCATCAGGCCTCTGCTGTCACTGCCACCTCAGCACCTCCTCAACCAAAGGTACTCCCTAGCCACCCCTGTCACAGCTCCCTCGATTGTGTCAGCACCACTGACTGCTGGGCTGTGACATGAATTGAGGAACTAAGCTGAAAAGCAACTTGTGAATTCAAAAAGAGAGGAAAAAAGTCCAGCTGGATCCGATCTGCAACCAGATCCAGGGCTGGTCGCTGAAATGCCAAAGCATGTCAGCATGCTGCTGGAGCATGCAGCCCAGAACAGGGAGGAGCTGTGGCTGACAACTAGCTCCATCCAACCCGCACAGGCCCAGTGCACGGGGAGCAGCCCAGCACTGCTCTCATGTCCAGGCCCCCGCAGCACTAACACACCCCACAGCACGTCTGCATGGGTCAGGAGCACACATGTGGCCGGGTACCCCAAATAACCAGCTGGCCAACTGCCTGTCAGGGTACAGTCAGAGCCCAACACAGCTCCCCAGGACAGGGACAGCCCACTGCCTATCTTCCCCTAAGGGTAAGCTAACACTAGTAACTGAGATAGGAGGTCCAGAGGTCTCTGGATATCTCCAGCTCCTTACCACTATCTGAAAAAGAACTAATTATGCACCATACAGCTCTAAACCAGTTCACGCACGCAGTCTCTACTGCAAAGAGTAAGCGATGATGTAGTCAACCAGCTGGAAGCCAGTTAAATGGAAGAGCATTTCCATGCAGAGCTTTAGGAAATCTATTATTTAAATATTCTGTACAATTCCTTGCTTTTGCACTTCAAAAACAAAACTGAAAGGGTTCAAGAAAGTTCTTCACACGTTATCTGATATCTGGAAATTCCGTATTAGAGGAAGGTTCTAGAGACTGCTATGATTTCTCTGGAAGGAGATGACTCTCTTTGCTTTAAAAACAATTTGAGGGGAACATTTATAGTGGCTGAGAGCACATGTATGACAGACTGAGATATCAGAAAATGGATTTTGGGTTAAACACAACGAATTCTAACTTAAGAAAAAACAACACACATTTTCTTTTAACGATCTGGGAAATTAAAGTTGAATCTGCTCATTTAGGACATCGTTTTATTAACAGCGTCAACACCATCTGAAGTCCTTAACATGAGTCTGAGGGATTTTTAAACTTCAGTTCCAGCCAGATGTTACAAACCCCATGAAATTCTGATGCTTGTGCTATGTGGGTCAGGCTAGGTGATAAGAGTATCAGAACCGGAGGAGATCGTTTCCATACCCAGAGAGCCATGCAGCTTTCACAGCACATCTTCCCGAACAACGTTAGAACAGGGAGGATACTGCTGCAGGTCCATCACCGCTGTGTATATAGAGATTGGATTAAGAGATCTCAATTAGGAACAACCAGGCTGCCTTGCCTCTCGCTCCAGCTAGCTCTTACCTTTCTGCGGGGCTTTACCTGTCAGAGGAAGCAAGCTCACTGGAGGGACTCCTCAGAAGGCCTAATGCTGCACCTGGGGTCCCCCCCAGCTCCCTGGCCGTGCCGTGGCACAGACTAGGCTGTGCGGGAGACGAGGACACCCCGCACACCCCAGTAACACTAGGGAGGCCTCGGGTCCCACAGCCCACTCCAGATAGAGAAGGAGCCTTGCTGGATCTCCATGACCCAGTTATGGTCCGTGTACTTCTAAGAATAACTTCGACATCAAGTGAGGAGAATTTTCTTCTCCCATCCCCATAAGCATATCCCTTACTCTCATTACATTTTTACTGAGACATTTTTATTGAGACGTCCCCCAGCACAAGTGCCAAACAAACCTTGAAGAGTCTTGAATTTCCCCAGCACACACCCAGCTGGGAACACGTCCACATTTCTCTGCCTCAGACAAGCAGGGCAGACACAAAGAGGAGCCCGCTCCGTAGGAGGGATACCCGGAGCAGCACAGAGCAGGCAAACAAAGGCAGCAGAGCACGAGGCACAGGATGAGAGCTTCCTCTTCCATAACTGGGCTGCTGATTGAGACCAAAAAACTGCAGAGAAGCCAGTGATGCCAAGCATCTTTTTCCTTCATCCACTCGTTTGATAATAACAGTCAACAAAGTTTGCATTCATAAAAGGCACAGACTGATCACACGCCTTGAAAACACAACCTTAGCAGCCTTTGTTCAAAGCAGGAATCCCTACATGGATAATAATACAGATCTTCAAGGGGAAAAAAATGAGGCTTATCACAAAATATTTCAACAGACTCTTAGCTACAGCAGCACTAGTGGGCGCAGCTATAATTACAGCAAACCTACATAATGCGTCTGAACTAGCTTAGCCCTTTCCCTGTGAGCAGAGGAGCTGCCACATCAGTAACTCCGTTGCTAGGGCAACTGCTTACTTTCCATATCAACTGCAAACGCGTTGCTATGGAGACGCATATACAAGAAAAATTCCTCTCCACAGCCAAGGACCAGATGGCAGGGAAGTCAGAGAAGTCATGGGCTGAGGGCTGCACTAAACGGGACACACACTAGAGGACATTTAGATCTGTGTGCTCACAATAGGATTAATCTGAATGACTGAATTCACAAGTCCAGCAGTATAAACAAAGGCAGGGAACTCCTCTTGTGCTCCCCATCATGTGACACTTTATACTCCGGCCAACTATTATTAAACTGCTGAGTTCAATGCAAAGAGGTTTGCACAGTCAAGGGCTCAGCGTTTTCCCTTCTTCAGCCCCTCTGTCTGCCTCGAGCCAGCAGATCGGCCTGGTGGCAAAGTTACACACGGTCACCGTCACCTTGCCCGGGGAGCTCGATGGCACGGCAGCTCCACGCACCGCAGCAACACGTGAGCACAGCTGGGGAGAAAACGTCTGCTCCCCCAGAAGATCCAGAACACGGCAAGCTGGAAACCAAAGCGATGCAGCCTGTAAGTTCTTTCTGTTGCAAGGTTCTCACATCGCGAAATGCGTGCATTCACACACACGCAGAAGGAGCTGCAGGCTATTAAATACATATTTAGCCCCATGAATATAAATGAGTGAGCCCAAGACTGAGGGAACTACTATGCAGAGGGAATCCAAAAAAGAATTAAGTGTTCAGCAGAACTTTTTTTAGAAAAACTATTATCGAAAGGCTATACAAACAAACACTGGAACGCACAACTCGGAGAGGAAAGCTTCTAGCTTTTCAGCGTGAGCAAATGCCTGCAATTCCCAGCACTGATTAACTCCTTCCCTGCACCCCACGTTTCAGAGCCCAGCTTGTTAGCATTTCAGAGATGCCATTTGCCAAATGTTTTTTGTCACATAAAAACAGTAAGGCAGGCACACTCTAAACCTGCAACTTGCAGAACGTGGCGACAAACTGGAAGAAGGGGCATAAAATGATTCCTTGTAATGGTGAGTTACCTCTCCCCCCCCCCCAAAGGTCCCAGGGACCCCATGAGATTCACAGGCCGCTGTCAACAATAGAGTTGCTTGCTGTAAGGCACTCCAACCAGCTCTGGAGGTGTGTGAGAGCACATGAATGTCTTTTCAAAGCCAGCAGTTGGAGGTCAGTGCTTTCCAAGTCCACAATTAGCTGTCAAGCACCTGATTCAGCAACCCGGCCCCAGCGCCAGCTCTGCACTCCCATCCCCACCTGCCATGCTCCTTGGCCAGGACGCGAGAGAAGCGACCTGACTTTGTACATTTTAAGTTTCAGATTCTCTTCTCAATTACCTTAATGCTGGCTACCAGCAGGGTGACTGTATAGTTATTAAGGGCTCAGGAGCATGAAAAGATGGAAGGAATGCTTTCTCATAACCTATGCTTTTCTAGGGAAGACTAAAACTCCACCTTGTTACTTACACGGGCAAGGGCTCCCCCCACACCTTATTGTCTTGCTGTGTAACCATGGCTCTAATCATGAATTCGAGGCGTAGGTGACTATTCATGCATTGTGCTTCTCCCCTTCCCCATGGAGAAATGCTTCACTGTACGGCTCCTGTGATCTCAGAAGGCTGAGGGTATTTGACAGATATGCATGAAGACAAGTTCCTCATAGGAAGGAAACCGTAATGTAAATAGTCAACCTGTAAACAGAGGAAGGGGACAGAACAAACGGCAGCACTAAACACACGCCTTGCCAGTTACAGTATTGGCTGTTTTTTTTTTTAACGTGTGCTACGTGTTAAGGTTTCTTACAGCCTGGGACAGGATCATAAAAGGCTGGTGTGGCACTTGCTATTATAGTCTCACTTCCAAACAAGAATTTGAGGCTCCGGCTTACACGAAACAAGATCCAGTTCAGGAACAGGTTTTTTAATCTCGTACACAATCGTTCACAACAACGAATTTATAAAAATACCAACATACAGCGTGTGATCTCCAATACGTGGACAGTGGATTTCAGGGAATGACATTGAAAAAAAAGTAAAAGAAGAAGTCAGTCATTTAAAAATTCTCTCGCGTCCTGGCCAAGGAGCATGGCAGGTGGGGATGGGAGTGCAGAGCTGGCGCTGAGGCCGGGTTGCTGAATCAGTAAAGCTCCAAGGAAAAGAATGTTAAGTAATCTTAAATGAAAAGTTGCTATCTTAGGGTAATATAAGATTCTTCCTCCAGAAAATATCTTCTATTTCAGAGCATTTACAGTTAAATTGCACCCAAACTAGGGAGAACAGCACCACCAACAGAAGTCTCGCTCCAGGGTAACCAGTTACTAGACCATCACAGCACTAACTTAACTGAAAAACAGCAGCTGAGTGCATCTATTATTTCTGCCAGAAAAAAGTGCTCCCTTTCTGATCTTCAGCCAACTGCAGAGCAGCCAGCGACGTGATTCTACCTGCTATTTAGTTCACCAACCTGTGAGAAGGACTGTGAAATTAATCTGCAAGCTGATATTTCTATCGGTACGCTCGTACTTTGCCAAGGATTCATCCCAGATCGCAGCTCCTGGAGCCCACCCCCTCCAGAAAATGCTATCTGCTCCCAGTCTGGTTTATGCAATAGAAGGTTATGCAAAGTCCTGCCTCCGCGGCGCGGCTCATTTCCCCATTCCCTCACACACAGCCTCTTCCTGCAGATACAGCTGAGGATTCAGCGATGAAATCAGACAGCAACAGCAGAGATCCGAAAGCAACAATCTGTTCCCCAGACTTCTGCCACTGCACTGTTCTCAGAAGCGGCAAAACTCCAGAGAGAGAACAGCTGAGTTTCTGGTAACTTTCACCTCTGATGCCAGATCTATCTGCTCTGTTTGAAGAGCTTCTCTTTCTACCTGAAAGAGAATGAAGCTTCACCCTTACAATTCAGTACTACTACTGCTGCTCATTTAAGGAAAAAAAAAACCTTTTCTCTGATTACAACACAGATTGGGAAAAAAAGAAATGGCCTCTTACGTAAGGCATACCCTTTCACTATACGTTCGAATAAGCCAAGAACAGCAAGCAGCCTATTTATAACATGATTACATTCATCTAGTAGAGCTGGAAACCATTACCACAGCATGGTAACTAAAAACAATATTTAACCACTATGCATGAAGACACCAGCTGGGGAGCAAAGAAAACACACATACCGACTACTTTCTTACTGGTGTCTAGACAATGAATTTAATAAAATCAGAATGAGCCATGCTAAAGAAATGCTGGCTTTCTGAATGTAATGAACTGCACTACGAAGGACGGCATTGTGTATTCCACATTTTACAGTTATGAATACATCCTAGGATAAGCGGGTGAGTTTTATCAGAGCCACACAGGTTTCCACAGTTGCAAACTTACCTGACTTCTATCTTTGTCCACTTTCTTAAAACACTTATTCAAGGACAGGTTATGTCTCACAGAATTTTTCCATCCAGTGGGCGCGTTTGCAAAATACGGAAAGTGTTCTAAAATCCAGTTGTATATATCCTTTACGGGCAGTCTTTTGGTTGGCGAGTCCTCGATGGCCATAAATATGAGGCAGCTAAAGGAGTAAGGAGGTTTGCAGTTGGGGTTCTGCTTGGCATCGTAGGGCATGTCCGAGTGGGCGGGGGATGGAGGCGTGTCATCACCGATGTCCTGAACGGGGCTGACGCTTCGTAACACCGAGTCCCCAAAGCTCTTCAGCAAGTTCTTGCTCTCATGTAACCAGTTCAAGTTAGTTAGCTCTTCATCTTCCATGGCCCCTTTATCTAATCTGATGGCAGGCAAAGAGAAATCTAGGTCCTCGTCATCGTGAAGTGCCTTTGACAAATCGCTATCTTGGTAACGCTGGCTCAGTCCACTGGGAACACTGATTCCTGAGCCCTCTGGCTTCTTGCTGGGCGGCATGACTGGACCCATTGAGGCAGAGGCTACTGGGAATCCGACACCGGGGGAAAAAGAAACAGAGAAAAAAGTTATTAGCTGGTGAAGGTACCGCATAACATTTTGACATCTTTTCCCCACCAGCTGCTTGGCCTCGTGCCATCTGTTTTAAAAATGACAGACCCACATTAACGCTCACCCCCAAACACAAGGTAAAACAACCTAAAGTCAGGGCAAGTAAAGAACTTTCAATGCATGGAATGATACGATAATGCCAATATGCCTCAGTGCTCCCTGTACTGGAAGCCCCACAGAGGAAATCCTAGGGACACACTCCTTTAATAACGAATATGTGTATCAAATCATTGAATACTCCGATCATATCACTTTAATAAGCATGTAAATTAAAAAAAAAAAAAAAGGAGGAAAAAAAAAAAGAGGCTTAGGACCAGCTGCTTCAGATTAAGTTCAGCTGTTTCACTCTTAAGGACAACACAACAGCCCCGCGATAGAGGCACTGGCTGAGGGCTCATGCAGGCAGGCACCAAATCCAACTACAGGCACTGCTGCAGCAGAACTGAAAAATTACAGCAGAACTTGCATACCAGAATGGGAGGGAGGGAAAGGACAAGGGAAAGCAGCACACAGTAGTTTTGGGACCAGGGCCAAGACACAGGGAAACAAGCGCCAGAGGAACAGAGCACTTTAAAAGTGTATGTAAACATAGAGGGCTTTAACCCGCACTGAGCTGCCCTCAGATGTGGCCGAAGGCAGGCAGGAGGCTACGGCACTGGGAGCCGAGCACAGGGTTTGCTGACAGGGATGGGGGGAATAGAGCACCGGGGGGGGGCCTGGAGCAGGGAGCGGCATGTGAGCAGCAGCAGCCCTCCAGGAGCAGCACAGCCTCCCTGCCTCTGCCGCGCAGGAGAACTGCCAGGACTGAGGACGTGGCCAGCAGCGAAACAAACACTGGTGAGGATCAATGTATTCCAACAGCAGGCAGTCTCCTGCACAAGTGGTGAGGGAGGACAGAGATTCCCTCCATCCAGGGGACCACTGGAGATGCGTTTCCTGCAGTCACCCTCGATACTGTACTAACGGTCAAGAAGCATAGGTAGCAGCAAAACAAGCAGTGTATCAACCAGGAAAACAGGGAGGAAAACTGTTCTGGGGAAGAAAAGCAATGGACTTCTTTCAGATGTGACAGAAAAGCGAAAACGGGAAGTCCCCCGGGTCCTTCACCAAATACTCCCAATCGACGCGGCCATTACCGAAACAGCGAGGCACGGCCGAGGCACAGCCGCCGCACGGCCGCCCGCTGGGCCCCGGCCGCCGGAGGAAACGAGCTCCGCCGGAGCTCCGCCGGCCCCGGGCGGGCACTGCCCGCGGCGCAGCGCAACTTCAGCTCCGGATGGAAGTTGCGTCCCAAGAGCTTCCGAACAGGGAATTACACCATGGCTGACAGTAAAGTAATGTAATTGCACTGTTGCCATGACAACACGCTGCTCTCTTTCTGTTTAATTCGCTTATTTCGGTGCCCTCCCGATGGGCAGCCCCGCGCCGACCCTGTCTGTTCCCGGGCGGGAGCCCTCGCCGGGGCCGGAGCCGGGAGCCTCGCGGTACCCGGCTCGGGGGGCGGCGGGACCGCGTCTCCCGGCGGCGCGGCTCAGCCCGGGGGAGGACACGGACACGAGGAAGAATTCGGCGGCCGCCTCTCCCCGCCACCAGACAAAGGAGCGGCGCTCACACGGGGCCCCCGGCGGAGCGAACATTTTTAACCCGCCGCCAA